>NC_142935.1:91553287-91568287 GCF_046866305.1 Octopus bimaculoides
CTGTTTACATAACACTCATCTGTATGTATGTATGTATGTATGTATGTATGTATGCATATATGTATGTGCACGCACACACACACACACACACACACACACACACACACACACATATATATATATATACACATATTAGTACATGAATATTTAGAAACGTACTAATGGAAACATGCATATATATATACATACATGCATATATATTTGTGTGTGTGTGGGGGGTAATCATGTACGTATGTATATATACGTGGCAAGTTGGGTGTCTTGTATAGTCTCGGACCTATCAAAGCCTTTTGAGTGGATTTGACAGACGGAAACTGAAAGAAGCCCGTCACGCGCTCTCGCAGTCTCACACACGTGCGCGCGCACACACACACACAAATATGCACACGTGTGTGAGTATGTGTGTCATTTTTTTTATCTGTTTGTACCCGAACACGGCTTGACAACCAGTATTGGTATATTTATGACACCGTAACGTAGCGGTTCGGCGAAAGAAGCCGACAGATTAAGTACCATACTTTACAAAAGACAACAATAATGATAGTAATAATAATAATCCTTTCTACTATAAGGGTAAGGCCTGAAATTTGGGGAAGTAACTGGTACTTCTTTCATTGACCCCGAAAGGATGAAAAGCAAAATCAACCTCGGAGTGATTCGAACTCAGAACGTAGCGACGGGCGAAATACCGCTAAGCAATTCGTCCGGTGCGCTAGCGATTCTGCCGGGTTGCCACCTTAATAATAATAATAATAATAATAATAATAATAATAATAATAATAATAATAATAATAATAATAATAATAATAATAATAATAATAATAATAATAATAATAATAATAATAATAATAATAATAATAATAAGTACTGAAGTCAATTCATTCGACTAAAATTTTTTCAAGGCTATGCCCCAGCATGGCCGCAGTCAAATGACAGAAACAAATAGAAGATCAAAGACAAACAATATATCAATATCTATTTCTATCTCCCCTCTCTCTCTTTATATATATATGTATATATGTATATACAAATTCACACACACACACACACACACACACACATGTATATTTGTATTCTGGGTTGAGTGTCAGTGTGAGTTAGCAGAGAAACGACACACAGGGAATTGAAACACTATAGTTAAGTAAAGTTCGTTACGTTAATAAGTATAACAAGTTCGTTAGCCGTCCAGTACCATGTAGCTTGATCAATACAGACGTTTGAAATTATTCACATCGGGCTATTTGTATGTATTACTATTTTGAAAAGTATTCATAAAGGAATTCCAGCGGGCAATATGTGAGGCACTTTATTCAGTCAAATCCTACGGTGAACTCTATGGTGTTTTATAGTTCATCTCTTGAAGGAGACTGAAAAATGTTAACTTGCCACATTGAAACCAAAATATTGAGAACGTCTTGGTAGCGTAAGGTTGAATCTTTAGGTGCTACATGCATTCATACTTACATACATGCTTATACGGTATACTATGCGATGCTTGCGTACTGTCTCCAACATAAAACCGAATGACCGTATTCGTAAAAGTAGGTGTTAACAAAATGCAACGTATCAGGTATTGAAGCCGTCTTCATCAAAATACAGCTTAGACGGTCAGGTCATCTCTCACGTATAAGTGATATCAGAATTCCGAAGTAACTTCTCTTTTGTCATTTCCCAAATGGAAGGCCAGTTGGAAGGCTTCCCTTGCGCTTCAAAGACAAACTAAAAGACTAAAACCTGAAGCGATGTGATATTCCCTTTTCACTCTGGGAAATCAAAGCATCAGAAAGCATTACCTGGCTCCAGTCCTGCTTCCACTCAGTTCAAAGATTTGAGCAAAGTCGACTCTAACAAGGGGAGCAATTTCGTGCAAGCATAAAGACACGCTGGCAAAACCTGGATCCTCCAAGTGAAAATCTTACCTGCTATTGTGGTTTTGTTGCACAGAGCAAAGCAGGCCTTGCCGTCCACCGAAGAAAACACATAGTAAATGATACACAAGTACTTGAGCCACTTAGTCCTCAGCTTGCTCCATTTGACAAACGGTTTGCAAGACACCATCAGGCCTCAAGAGACACAGGGCGTGTCCATAGAACATGATCAACGCTTTATTTCACGCTATCTATCTATATACATACATATAGATAGATAGATAGATAGATAGATAGATATATGTATGTATGTATGTATGTCTCTGTATTCTTTCTGTTGAAGAGCGTAGCTCGAAACGTCAAATACTTTCCGTACTCCCGAGCGTCATACTAATATATCCTTTTGTTATTTACACCACCTGTCCTCGTCTGTTGTTATTATTTGTATATTCTCCCCTATGTATATAAAACCATTATATATATATATATATATATATATATATATATATATATATATATATATATATATATATATATATACATATAAATATATACGTATATATCTATTGATGTACTTAAATATGCTCATATCACAGTATCAATCAGACCATGGGATGCTATTATACCCCGCTCGTCACAATACGCTTCGAATTCTATCTTGGTTGCGGCATTCTTTTCCCTCTTGACCTTAATTGCTTGACTAAGTCATCTTTCCATCGCCGTGGACGCTTTCCAATTGCTCTTTTCAATTTTCCTGGGTCCCACTACGCAGCTGCATGGGTCTATCTGTTGTCCGTGAACCTTGCGACATGTACGACCCAGCGGATTTTGTGTTTGCAGTACTCTGCGATCACATCATTGACACCATTCTGTTATCGAATTATCTCATTTTGAATGTGCTTTCTTAAAGATATTCTTAGCATAAATCTTTCCATGGCTCTTTGCATCGTAACCAATCAATGTTTTATCCCCTTCGTAGTTGGCCAAGTCTCACTTGCATATAATAACGCAGGTAAGACGGTACTATTGAAGAGACCGGCATATACGGCATTGTCTGCCTTCGTTTGGGGCACATCCTTTATTGAGTTAAATGCATTTCATCCTCCCCTTATTCTCTCTGAGATTTCAGCACCCATACCTCAGCGCATATTCAATGTGTACCCTAGGGAGACGTACATCTTTACCGCCTTGATTTCATCGCTTCCTACCTCAATTCAGGCTTGGGCCACGTGTTTCGACAGCATATATGTTATCTTTTTAAAAGCTAAAATAAATATGTTTATATTCATATGTATATATATAAATATGCCTATATATAACGTGTACATATCTACGTTACATACAGATATATTTGTACCTATCTATCTATCTATCTATCTATCTATCTATCTATCTATCTATCTATCTATCTATCTATCTATCTATCTATAATTCTAGTGCGAATACATAAATGTATTCACACTAATGTACAGTCAAAGAAAAACACGTATTATTGACTATACAAGCATATATATATCAATGTTACACACACAAACACTTCATTTAAACGTGAGTGTAACTATGCAAATATATACATCCACCATACACACGTGCGTGCATGCATATAAAATATATATATATATATATATATATATATATATATATATATATATATATATATATATATGCATATACATCGTTATTTGAATACATAGATGTATTTGCATACACACATATACACTCTTAAGCAAATACAGACATACGTATATATGTATGTATATTGAGAGGAAGGAATATATTGACACTTGTGTCCAATATTTGATCATGCAAAGTTATTGACGTCTATACAAGAGCAAAAATGTCCTCAATAATGAATAAAATAAGCACACACAAAGTTCACACGTGCATACATGCTAATATTTTCGCATACCTGGACCATACATATATACATTTATACATGCATACAATGGTAATGTGGAAACGTTGAAAAGTACCGACTGAAGAGCGTATCTTTGCAAAAGTATTTTAAATATCTATCTATCTATCTATCTATCTATCTATCTATCTATCTATCTATCTATCTGTCTGTCTGTCTGTCTGTCTGTCTGTCTGTCTGTCTGTCTGTCTGTATGTCTGTCTGTGTGTCTGTCGGTCGGTCTGTCTGTCTGTTTGTTTTTCTGTTTGTCTACTTACTTTTCTGCCTGTTTGTCTGTCTCTTCTTTACGTATGCTTGTCTAACCATCCATCTATCTATCTCTCTATCTATCCATCTATCTATCTATCTATCTATCTATCCATCTATCTATCTATCGATCTATTTCTCTATTTCTCTACCTCTTTATTTATTTATTGAAGGTCGACGTATCAAGACACATACATGCACACAGACACACACACACACACACACACACACACACACACACACACATGCACGCAAACACACACACACGCGCACACCCACCCACGCACCCACGCATACACACACTCTCAGTCTCAAGCATATACGTGGATTCAAAATTCTATTTAAAACTTGAAAATAGCAACACACAGAAAATGAAGAGAAAACCATCATCAATGTAATTATTTGTTTAACGCTTAATAAAACGATTAAAGATAATGTGTAGGTGTGTTAGACATTTCGAGCTGAGGCTCTTCTTCAGAAACTTTAACAGAAAGATGGAGAAAATGTTTGGAAGCGAAAGAAAAATTATAGGATTGAAGTAATAATGCTATTTCTCTTCTCTGAAGCCAACTACACTGAGTATAGCATAGTTCAAGTGAGTGGTAGTGATGTGCATAAGACGGGTTTTCATTAGGACAAAAGCACTTTATCTTGATACATGTGGTTCCAATGAAATATATTGAGTTCTACCGTGTTTTGTTTACTCAAGCATTCGCTTATGTGTGTGAGTATAAATATATATATATATATATATATATATATATATATATATATATATATATATATATATATATATATATGAAAGAAGGTTTGAAAATGCAACTTTAAAGATGTTTGTTCACTTTACCGGTTTTACATTTTTAGAAAAAGATTGTCAAAAGTATATACTTCTACTAATTACATTTGGGTATTAAGCAGAATATATTTGCTGTAGCCCATCTTTTATACCAAGACAAAACAGCGTACATGATAACACTTCCAATCAATTAAGATCAGAAGCCATGAGAGCCACTGCCTGATAATCCGGGTAATTATTATTATTATTATTATTATTATTATTATTATTATTATTATTATTATTATTATTATTATTATTGTTATTATTATTATTATTATTATTATTATTATTATTATTATTATTATTTTCATTAACTGTGTTGCTGTTGTTTAAATATAATTCCCTCTGTTTATTTCCTACTTCACATTTGACCTCACCACTTTGCGAAATTTGGTTTAGTTTCGTCTCGTTTTGATGCTCTTCCCAAAAACATGACCTGACCCGTTAAAAGGCAAATTAATTTTTCGGCAATACTTGTTTACAACCACATCAATACTCTTTGTGGCTATTTTTCTTTTTTGTGCGTATGTGTCTATGCGGATATTTATTTTTTACTTCAATCATTTTCTCTAATTTCCCAACCCTTTTTCTTGAAATATTAGAATATCTCAAAAAGTTTATTAATGCAAAAATAAACTTGTTACTTACAGGGGTTTTTATATGCCTCCCAATTACGACGTTGTTGTTGTTGTTGTTGTTGTTGTTGTTGTTGTTGTTGTTATTATTATTATTATTATTATTATTATTATTATTATTATTATTATTATGATGATGATGATGATGATGATGATGATGATGGCTACGAGCTGGCAGAGTCATTAACATGCCGGGCGGAATGCACAGGGCATTTCGTCCGTCTTTACGGCCTGAGTTCAAATTCTGCCGAGGTCGACTTTGCTTTTCTTCCTTTCGGTGCAAATAAATTAAGTACCAGTTGATCACTGGGGCTGATATAATCGACTTGTCCCTTCTTCTTAAATTCCAGGCCTTGTGTCTATAGTAGAAAAGATTATTATTATTATTATGATTATTATTTCTAGCGTGTTTATCAAAAAGTGGACGAGAGCGACCAGACTATTGCGACTGACTGGATCGACTCTTAGTATGTCTTTCTAAGCAGGAGTAAAAAAACAAAACAAAAAAAAACTGGAGGAGTGCACTTTCCCATGCTTTGGGGATGTCAGAGAGAGTAATCGGGGATTTTTGCGTAGAGTTTATCCGAATTACTCAGAGTAGACTGCCCCGCTATTGGGAATTCTCTTTATTTATTTATTTATTTATCTATTGTTTATTTTTCTAATTTCTATTATATATCCTTTGTTATATCCTTTAATGTGGTAGTGTCTCTCTTTAATCAATGTAAATTCCAGCTGTTTTTTTTTTTTTTTTTTTTTTTTTTTTTTGCTTTTAGGTGTCGAAACTCGTCCTTTGATATTGTCCCCCATGGCTTCGGTCCTTGTTGCTAATGAAAGAAATCATCATTATTATTGCTATTATTAAGGCGGTGAGTTGGCGGAATTGTTAATACGCCGGGCAAAATGCTTAGCGGCATTTCGCCCGCCTTGACTTTCTGAGTTCAAATACCATCGAGTTCGACTTTGCCTTTCATCCTTTCGGGGTCAATAAATCAAGTACCAGTGGAACACTGGGGTCGATGTGATCGACTAGTCCCCTCCTTCAAAATTTCAGGCCCTGTACTTTAGTAGAATGGATCATTATCGTTGTCATTGTTAAGACGTCGTCAAACAAACAAAATCGTTGGTAGCCGGACAAAATGTTTAGCGGTTTTTTGGTTTTTTGCTCGTCTTTACGTTTAAAACGGTGAGTTGGCAGAATCGTTAGCACGCTGGGCGAAATGCTTAGCGGCATTAGATTCATCTTCACGTTCTGAATTCTAATTCTACCGAGATTGACTTTGCCTTTCATCATTTAGTGGTCGATAAAATAAGCACCAGTTGAGTACAGGGGCCGATGTAATAGACTTATCTTCTCCTTCGAAATTGCTGGCCTTGTGACAGCATCATTATCATCATCATAGTTATTATTATTATTATTATTATTATCATTATTACTATTATTATTATCATGACGGCAAGCAAACAATCGTTAGTGCAACGAACAAAATGCTTAGCGGCATTTCGTCTGTCTTTACGTTCTGAGTTCGAATTTCGCCGAGGTCGACTTTGCCATTCATCCTTTCGGTGTCGATAAATTAAGCACCAGTGAAACACTGGGGTTGAGGTAATCGACTTGCCCACTTCCCCCAAAATTTCTGGCCCTTCAACTTGTAGTAGAAGCGATTATTGACATTATTGCTTTATATATGTTGTGTAGTTGTTTTGTTGTAGTTCTTATTGTAATAGCTTTAGTTATTCTCAATGTTGTTGTTAATACTATTGGTGTTACGATCCGGTGAGAGACCAGCTTAATTATAAACGATTAAGATATTAAAACAGAAATAAAAAATAAATATAGAAATAATACTAAAAATGGTGAACAGCAATACTAAAGGAAAAGAAGAGTGATAAAACTTTTACACGCACGTATTGATATAACAATACATATAAATATACATTTATATACATACATACATACATACATACATACATACATACATGCATACATACATACATACATGCATACATACATACAAACACGCGCACACACATGTGTTTATGTACCTGTCTTTATTCGTAAATATTGTCAGTATACCTGATTGCACCGATACATATGTATACTTGTGTATGTTCACACACACACACGTACACACACACGTACACACACACACACGAACACACACACACACACTCACACACACGCACACACACACACATTTAAGGATACGTGCATGAATGCATGTATGTGTGTGTACATCGCTTGATCAACTAATAACAGCCAGTTTAAAATGATTTTGCAATTGCGAATATTGGCTAAAATCGGGGGAAATTTAATAATAATAACAATAATAATAATAATAATAATAATAATAATAATAATAATAATAATAATAATAATGATAATAAGGATAAAATTAATAATAGCAGCAACAGCAATAGCCACATCAGCGTCAGTCCGCCCACCATCAGGAACATCATTCAAAAGAAGAACCGCAAACCGAATGGGTTGTTTTGGAAGAACTAAGCTTTAGTTGATGTCCAGCCAAACATGAGCGGTCATTGGCGTTGGGTTTTGAAGACATTTAAGACCAAATGTTCAACACCAATCACTAATCCTCAGTCGCAAATATACTTTCTCATTTTCTCTTGGCTAACGGATACTTTCAGAAAGCTGTTCTGGCGATTGTTCATTTGATTTCATTTTAATAGAGTGTTTATAAGTTCAGAGCCAACCATCTGCCTTCTGCATCCATCGCTTTACCACCATCTTAGATAACTGCAATACGGCCATCTTAGTTGCTCTATACAGTTACACACACACACACACACACACACACACACACACACAAAAGCAAACTCAAACGTGTAGGCATGTGTGTATGTGTGCGTGTGCATCTGTGTGTACTGGTTGTGTGTGTGTGTGTACTGGTTGTGTGTGAAATAACTTTTCATTTCCGCATCCTAGGGTTCAGTATCAATAAGAAAACAAGACTGAAATTGAAGTATGGCGGTAACAAAAGGATTTTCCATTGCATTTCCTTATATATATGCATATATATATATATATATATACTCACATATACATATATATACATAAATACACATATACATACCTACACGTTTATGAATTTGTGTTGCGAGATTCCTGATGTGGATATATATATATATATATATATATATATATATATATATATATATATATATATTTATACATATATATATATATATATATATATATATATATATATATATATATATATATATATATATATATATATATATATATATATATATATATATATATATATATATATATATACATATTTATATATATATATATATATATATATATATATATATATATATATATATATTTCTAGTTATCTATCTATCTATCTATCTATCTACACACATACAAACAAACACGCACACACACATACATGCACACGCACACACACACACATATATGTATGTATACTGCCTCTGTCGCTACTAATTAATTTCTAAGTGGATTGCCGGCTATATGCGATATCAGCGTCAGAAAAAGTGCTGATATTCTATATACCGTAAGGGTCCTTGAACGCTTTTATCACAGATGTCTCAGACACATTCTCAATGTTGGATAGACCTAAAAAATTCAAAACACACAGGTCCTGAGGACAGCTGATATCTTGAGTATTGAGGCAATGGTGCACAAGCACCGGTTACGTTGGACTGGACACCTTATTAGAATGAAGGATAGCAGGATTCCTAAGCAGATTTGGAGAACTTGTGAATGGAAGGAGATTCCGGCAGAAACCAAGGCTGCGCTTTAAGGACTGTATCAAGTCCCCATTAAAGGCCTGTGATATGCAGGAGACTGACTGGGAGAACAATGCCTGTCATCGCCACGGATGGAGAAAACAGGTTAAGGAGGGGATCGACACTTTTGAGAGAGCACGTATCCAGCGTGAAGAACTTAAGCGAGCTGCGCGAAAGCGCACGGCTCGTATAGTGAATGGGGAAAGCTTAATCTGCAATGTTTGCAGTCGTGTATGCTTGTCAAGAGCAGGGCTCATTAGCCACCAACAGAGCCGTAAATGCAAAATGTAAGTTAGTCCTAGAGCGCACAATGTTCCTGAAGGTCGGCAATTGTCTTCCTCGTTCACGAGTGGACGGCCATCATGTATGTATGTATGTATGTATGTATGTATGTATGTATGTATTTATGTATGGATGGATGGATGGATAGATGTATGAACGTGTTGTGTGTATCGTCAGTAAATGATAAATCAGAAAGAGAAGCACATTTTAATTTATAGAGCAGCAGAGTAATTAGATAAAGGTAATTATGACCAGTCTTTGGGGTTACCCAGGGTTCACGTCCATAATGCACTTAGCTTTACAGCATCTCTTCGGACCCTGATGGCCGGTTGCCTATAACTTCTCTTCAAAATGAAGGAGGAAAAGACCTCGTGGCTAGTTGTTGAATACACGGATAAAGGAGAAGAATTAAGCGCAAGGAGTTATCTCTCATATATGTGTATATATGTATATATATTATTGACGTGATAAAAATTTATATAATTTGACAGAACATGAAACAATTCTTTGGAACAGTGGATCTCGAAGCAGATGAAACTGTAAATAATGGCGTGTAAACATTGAAGAAAAAAAAAAGGGCAGCTGTCGATGTTTTTCTTTGCAAAAGACTTATTTATCGGTAAGTCTCCTTCGAGATCCACTGTCATAAAATTAAAGTTACATATAGGCGCAGGCGTGATTGTATGGTGAAAAGCTTACTTCCCAACCCCAGGGTTTCGGGTTCACTCCCACTGCGTAGCACCTTGGGCAAGTATCTTCTGCTATAGCCTCGGTTCGACCAAAGCTTTGTGACGGAAACTGAAAGAAGCCTGTCGTGTATATGTATGTGTGTGTGTGTGTGTGTGTGTGTGTGTTTGTAAGTTCGTCTCTGTAATTGTCCTCTCCAACCGATGTTGGTGTGCTGACATCCTCATCACTTAGAAATTCGGCAAGAGAGAGGCCGATAGAATAATTACTAGTCCAGGGGTGGATTTCTTCGACTAAAACCCTTTAAGGCGGTGCTTCAGCATGACCGCTCTCAAATGACTGAAACATGTAAAAGAAGAAAAGAATATATAAATTACATAGTGAGACATAAGGTCGCGGCTACGATTATATATTGCCTGTCATCTTGGGCGCTTGCTATTTTGTTTAGCCTTATGTTGGCCTATACATTGTGACGAAAATCGGTAAACGCAGGAGAAAATTGAGCAGTGGAATATTCAGAGGTATAATCGTGTTAGACATTGTATCACGCTGATTTTGCTCGAGAATTAATTTAAGAGTACATGTGTTTGTGGAATTGATCAACTGCTTTATCCGTTAATTCAGTTGAGCGAACAACAACACTCAACTACGCAAAACGGAGATCTACCACTATATATATATATATATATATATATATATATATATATATATATATATATATATATATATATATATATATATATATATATATATATATATATATATATATATATATATATATATATATATATATATATATATATATATATATATATATATATATATATATATATACATATACATATACTTATATACATATGCACCTATGTCTCTTTTTATCTATTTATCTATACATTTACATGCATATACATATTTATATATATATATATATATACATGCACACACATATACTTATATATGTAATTGTATATAAATGCATGTGCATATATATATATATATATATATATATAAAACTTCCATGCTGCTGAAGACAGGATTATACATGGATGAGTATGCCAAAGGTGAGTGAGTAAACATCGATATTTTGTCCTCCTAAATAGTCCTGCATTTAGATAACAGTTATGATTTTGCCCCAGTTCAACCGTGACTAAATAGATTTATTTCCACAGCTGTAATCATACCATTGTTTAGCAAGGTGCATATTGTCAGTGATGCATTTGTTGTTGAATTAAGAGAGACGTTAAAGCAATGGACAAATTCTCGCTGTATTTAATCCGGTACTCTGCTCCTCGAGTCCATATTCTACCGAGGTAAACTTTATCGTTTATTTTTCTTGAGGTTGATAAAATGAAGCACAAGTCCCAGACGGTGGTTTGGCAAATTATTATTATGACATAAGACGGTATATATGCCTTGTAATAATTGTTCCCTGTGTTTGAGTCAAGCGTACTTGACCAAAGCATACTTGAAACCAAAGCGAGCTTGACCCAATCCCTCAACCTGTTTGACTCCATCACCAGGTTCTTGAATCCTTGTAGTGGTAGCCACTTTGTCACAAGCGTTCAGGATAGGTCACTGGTCTGAGGACAACTTCCTCCTGCCTCTTCCCTCCTCTACCTGTCTTGGAGGTTCTGAAGGGTTGTGGGAAATACCCTTCTCTCCCTGACTAAACACTAACATCCTCCCGGTAACTATCACGACGATTATTACGGGCATATTCAATGCAGAACTACATTGTCGGATAGATACTTCATTTTTTTCTTTAAAGAGAACAGAATGAAAATGGAAGGACATTTTGCTACTATATCTAAGATATAGGCGCAGGCTTGGCTGTGTTGTAAGAAGCTTGCTTTCCGACCACATCGTTCTAGGTTCAGTCGCATTGAATGGCACGTTGGACAAGTGTCTTCTACCATAGCTTCGGGCCGACCAGTGCCTTGTGAGTGGATTTGGTAGACGGAAACAGAAAAAATCCAGTCGTATATATATGTGTGTGTGTGTGTGTGTGTGTGTGTGTATGCGTGCGTGCGTGTGTGTGTACGTGCGTGTGTGTATGTGTGTGTTTGACCTTCACCACCGCTTGACATCCGGTGATGACTTGTTACATCCTCGTAACATAGCGGTTCGCCGATCGAGACCGACAGAATAAGTACCAGACTTAAAAAAAACAAAAGAAAATGTACAGGGTTGATTTGTGCGACTAAAAATACTTCATGGAGATGCCCCAGCATGGTCGCAGTCTAATGATTGAAACAAGTAAAAGAACAAAAGAATAGCCACCAATCCCGTCAAGTCTTTCGTTCATTGGCTTCTACATCAAAAGTTTAATTATATAAGTCTAATAAAGATTATCCTGATTACCAATCACGCTTGTTTGGGTTTAATTCGTTAATGCAATCTTCCTAATCTCGTAATTAGTATTTGTTTATTTACTTTATCTTACGACAGAGGGCAGTGCAGTAGCTGAAAAATTTCTGTAATTTACAGTGTTCAGTTATGTTCCTCCATAACAGGCATGGGTAACCAGGATTTTGAGAACCAGGCCGCTTGGGACCTGGTTCATTATCAAGCAAGCAGCATGACTAATATAATTCAAGTTAAATTATTATCCGTAATTATTATTCAGAAAGTTATGCGGGCCGCAGTTTGACCATGACTGTAGACCTTCTCAGTTCAAATCAAATTAGGAAAGTTTTTCTTTCATTCCTCTCTATCAAAGGAGAATTGCTTAATTTTTTTAAAAATATTTACGGGAGTAAATTACTGGTATTTATCTTAGCGACAATATCAGATCGAAATTTAAATATCATCGACGGTTGGAATTGAATTCAGATCGTAATCATTCATGCTGACACTACAAATGGCACCAACACTGTGGCTAAGAACCAGAGCATTACCAGCGCCCCAACAACATCACCAGTGTCACCACAACCACAAATATATACTGTATACGTACATACATGCATGCATACATACATATATACATACATACACTGAGTACGCATGAATACATACATGTATATACACACAGATACGCGCGCACGTACACTCGAACACACACATATATAGATTAGTTATAGGATTCATTTGAATCTAGGTACATTAGCACGTAGGACGCTCTATGAATGTATCAAAGAAATCTTCCTGAAACAGCTGTCGTAAAATTTAAGCCCCGTATGCATTAATTCATATATATATATATATATATATATATATATATATATATATATATATATATATATATATATATATATATATATATATATATGTATGTATGTATGTATTATAATTGTATTCGTGTGTACAAAAACATCATGAGTGCAAAGAGACTATAGGAGAAAACTAATAAAGCAATGATAGATAAATAGTTTTCCCCAAAAAGAAAAGACACAGTTCATCTTTTGTTAAACGTCCTGATGTATTCCATAAAGAACATTAAAACAAAAAAACAACACATAGACAATATAAAATGCTGCTTACGCCTTCTCTGTACATCATTCCTTCCAATATCCATTTTGGTAATAATCCAGGGATCATACTTTCTGAAAACATTTTGGTATTTTAATATTTTGGTATAAACACGTATTTGTAGCAATTTGATGTAACCTGCTTATTGGTGGTTTTCGTTAATTTTATTTAAATTTTGGGGCTGTGGTTTCGTATTTGCTGTAAGATTAGTTCTGGTAAAATTTTAACAGTTCTTGCTTGGACTGTAGAGGTGTTTTATGAACGTTATAACAGTATTTTAATGATGGTGCTAACCAGAGCTTTAACAATATTTAAAAGTTTTAATGGTATTTTTGTTGGCGATTTAGTAGTATTTTGCTAACGTTTCGACGATGATTTTACCCACGTTTTAACAATATTTTGATAACGTTTAAACGCTGTTTTACCAGTGATTAAGCAGTATTATCGTAATGTTTTAACGGAGTTTTGCGGGTAGTTTAACAATATTTTTTGGTTGTATTTTAACAGTGTTTTCGCCAGCGTTTTAAGGGTGTTTCAGAAATGTCAACGAAATATTTTCACCACTGATTCTCCTCATATGCTCAAGGCCTGTCAAAATACTAACATACTTTTTAGTCGAACGCTTGTTAGACTTATGTGTGTGTGTGTATGTATGTATGTATATATATGTGTGAATGTGTGTGTTTGCGTGCGCGTGCACACGTGTTTATATTTTCAATTTGCTTAGATGTTGTTTATGACTGTTTTAAAAGTGCTGAGTTTAAGAATCAATAAAAGCCAAACAAAACAACAGTACGCAATAACAGTGATGACACCAAAACAAAAATGGGTGTGTCTGTTTTTATACTCTATGAAGTACAAATATATAACTCCCTCTGATTCATATTCTATCGCCAGCGCTCTGTTTTATACTAAACAACGTCCACGTAGTTACAAATATGGAGATACGATTCAATATTTGCTAATAAACACCGTATAAAACTACGTCGCACATAGCTGCAAATAGATGTCCTCAATTAGATAAGAGGTATGGTTAATAAATATATTTACCATGTGGTACCTTTCCTGAAGTTGTATAATGCTAGCATGCTGTAGATATAATTATACTGATGTAATGTGAACGTCCGGGGAAGATATACAGTTCAGTCTGCGATAACATAGAGTGTTAGACTCCACTTTACTGTATATAGGTCATTTGTTAGTATGTACCACGTAGTTGGCACAGGCCTTCTAACTGTAAATGCGTAAGTACAAACGAACTAGGTGGAAGTAGATATA
>NC_142935.1:91585787-91593287 GCF_046866305.1 Octopus bimaculoides
GTAGGCATGCGTCAAAATTCCTATTTCTAACTACATACTATGCACCGGATACTTTTAAGAATATTTAAAAATAGGGATATTTCTATTTTCACTTTTGAAGGCCTATGTAATTTTCATTGCAAGATATATATTTACACACACACACACACACACACACACATACACGGGTGTGTGTGTGTGTGTGCATGTGTGTGTGTGTGTGTGTGTGTGTGTGTGTGTATACATATGCACATTTTGAAAAATATCTTTTCATATTATCTATATACATTTTTATATGATTTTGCATAACTTCATCTAAACTCCTTTAGCAGACAATCTTCCAAATAGTTTTTAGCTAACGGCAACAGTGCTATCAAATAAACTAAAGAAATAGAACGCCATGAGGGCAGATAGAACACCAAAGTCAATAAAATAAACAATTTAGAAATGTGTGTATGCATATGTGATTGTGTGTGAGTGTGTGTGGGTGCGTGTGTTAGCGCATATGTGTATATTTGTGTGACAGGCTGTCTGACAGATTTAGTACTTATAATAGATTTATAAAAATTGCAAGGGTAACAAACATTGTCGATAAATTTAAAGACAATATCATATGAAATTACCACGGGATGTCCGCAAAGGCATCGGCCATCTATCAATCAATAATATCTTTGAGCCAATTCAGTCCATTGTGCTAAGTCCATTCCATACAAAGTCGATTGGTCAAACTAAATAATTAATTTAGAGTTTAATCTTCGATTAATGTTTTGGGGGGCTTATGTACGCAAAAGAAAAAAAAAAAAAGATAAATGTCTCATTCCAAATCAAAAACAAAAAAAAAAATGGATAGACAATGGTAACGTTACAAAGGAAATCTTTAGAATAAAATATAATTTTATGATCACAGAATACAGAATAACAGAATAAATAAATCACAGAATCACAGAATAAATAAATATATTGAATGTTCAGTGGTACATCTCTGTTCTAGTCAAATAAGGGTGGGCAGACAGATAGGACAATGTGATAAGAAAAATGGGTTCGATTCCATGCAAAAAGACCAGAGATACAACAGAGAAATGGATGACAAACAATCTAGAGGTTACGATTAATCAATTTTGATGAAATATTTACGATACAAATGCGTGTTTGCAGTGCTTTTTCGTTGAGGCTTTTGTTTGTATATCTCTGATGTTCGTTTTTTCTTCTTTTTACACAATGCATTTTTTTTAACAAAAGAATCAGATCACATTACTGCTCTGCTCTGCCATATGCTCTGTAGATATATATGAACCAGAGAAAATAACCCAACGACCTAACGACCTTATCTCATTCAATGGGAATCATGGTTTATTTAAAAACTGAATAGATTCAGGGTACCAAACGACCCCTCACCCCCACACATACTATTACACGTATATATATATATATATATATATATATATATATATATATATATATATGTGTGTGTGTGTGTGTGTGTGTGTGTGTGTGTGTGTGTGTGAGTGTGCGCGTGTGTGTGTGTATAAATATATATATATATACGTAGAGATACAAAAATATATACAAGCATAATACTCAGTACACTAACAAAGTAATATTTGCACAGACACACAAGGAAAGCCAACAGACAGAACTAAATTCGTGTAGACATACACGCAAATTTACATGAATATTTTAACAAAATCAATATATATGTTTGTATGTATGTATATATATATATATCTATATATATCTATATATATATATATATATATATATATATATATATATATATATATATATATATATATATATATATATATATATATATGTATATATGTATATATATATATATATATATATATATATATATATATATATATATATATATATATTTATATTTATATTTATGTCTATAAAAGCGTACGTATATGTGTATATGCCTATGTATACATACATGTACACTTATAAACATACTTGTACAGATAAGTTGTATTCAAGTATAACTAGATTGCAACCAATATGAAAAGAAATAAGTCCACATTAATATTTTATCTTGCCTTTTCATGAAAACTATACAAAAAGACTCACTAAGTGTATTGTTTTTTTTTGTTGCTATAATTGCTGTCTTGTACAGCTTTCTGTATCATTATGCATTCATATGTATAACGATTTCATTGCTACAACTGTTCACACGCATTATCTTATATATATATATATTATTGGAAGCTGATGTATCCTCAGATCATTCACCAGAGTTTATCGCTTCCGGACTTCGAACGATTACCAAATATGGAACATAAGATGAGATATGAAGGGCATTTTGTTTCGTTTTTGTTTTTGTGTGAGTGCAAACCAAATTAGTATCTCTTAAAATAAATACAACTAGCCTGGGAGAGATATAATCGATTACCCCGCCCCAGAATTTGCTGGACTTTTGCATAGATTTGAAAGCAATACACACATACACACACAGAGACATATATGTATGTATGTGTGTGTGCATTCGCCATGATAGATCGCTGACCACTACATTTATATTTTTTTCTCCTTGTTTCTCTCCTTATTTCTTTCTGTGTTCCTTTCAGTTGAAGAGCGTAGCTCGAAACGTCAAAGACTTTCTCTATTCCCGAGCATTAAACTAATACATCCATTTGTTGTTTACACCACCTGTCTTCGTCTGTTATTTTTTTCGTAAATTCTCCCATATATATATATATATATATATATATATATATATATATATATATATATGTATGTGTGTGTGTGTGTGTGTGTGTGTGTGTGTGTGTGTGTGTGTGTGTGTGTGTGTGTACTAATTAGTATTCAGCTGTTTCTGTTATAAGACGCAGTGCACTCAAAGTTCAGAGTGTTGGGCATCATCAATAGCTTTCTCGATTACAAAAGCTCCAAAGAAGCTACAAGGTGATGTATAAGGGCTTAGATCTTCATGATCTTATAGGAGAAACAACAGTAACTTAATGAAGTTGTTTTCGTAACTACTGTTCTCTAGTCATTTATTTCATTTCATATTTGCTATTTGTACTTAACCCTAACGCATATGTATATTGAGTTCTGACACCAGGTCATTAGTATGGCTATGCCGAAACAAAATCTTTATATACATATAGATATGAATATATGCCATGCGACATACTTTGTCCGTTCATGGTGGAGCACAAAGCTGCTGAGTTAATTACACGCCATTCACGATAGACATGAAAAGCCTGAAATGCTGGACTTTTGTAGGCATGATTAGTTTCGAAATATCAGCAAATAAATTAGATCAGTAATTTTACACAAAATAAAATAAATTTCGATCGTGGGATAGCTGTGAAAGCAGCCTAGATAATTGGGTAAATACTCTCTCTTGAAGACTGAAACAAAAGTTGGCCACGAAGTGGCTACAGCGAATTAAACTCAGTATTTCTCAGATATAGGCGGGGCGTTCTATACTATTAAGCTAAGTAACAGGAGTCGCTTAGTTTATCAGTAACGTTCCAAATATGTTTAACAACGTGATTCTGTATTTGGAGATTTATATCATTTAAATTTATGTAAAAATTTTGACTTTATATCTGTTTAGTATAATCAGCGAAAACCCTCTAATCTAAAAATCCTTACTGGAAGAAGTATAACCCTTACAGAATTAGTATCTCAATGAAGGACAAACACCTCATACCAATCAATGTATGGTATAATACAGGGACTCTCAGCCTTTCCTTTTTTTTACCTATGAACCTCTTTTGTTCCTCTTTTTCTCGGCTGGAACCTCATAGCCATTCAATGTTTAAAAAATATTAAGAAATTGTACAAAAAATTTTGTAACATTTTGTGTAATGTAGAAGTATAACGAACCTATTGCAGATAAATTTTAGCAATAAAATCTTGTAAGGATCCATAAAAGCTCATATAGATCACGGTCGAGAACCATTGGGCTGTGTGTTGTGTTCTTGAACAAGAGACACTTTATTTCACATTGCTCCAGTTCCCTCAGCTGCAGAAATAAGCTGTGACGTCATTTAGTGCCAAACTGTATCGGCCTTTGCCTTCCACTTGGATAACATCGGTATTGTGGAGAGGGGAGGCTAGTATGCATGAGCGACTGCTCGTCATCCATACTGAAACTTGCCAGGACTTGTGCCTCTGATAATCTCTTTCTAGATGCAATCTCATGGGGGTCTTTGCACTTTAAATGTATATATATATATATATATATATATATATATATATATATATATATATATATATATATATATATATATATACTACAAAGGAAATACTACAAGATGAAATACTACAAAGCAGTTATTAATAGAACGTGCATTTAATATTAAAAAACAATGATTTATTAATAAGGCGTAGGAGTGGGTGTGTGGTAAGTAGCTCGCTTACGAATCACATGATTCCGGGTTCAGTCCCACTGCGTGGCACCTTGGGCAAGTGTCTTCTACAATAGCCTCGGGCTGACCAAAGCCATGTGAGTGGATTTGGTAGACGGAAACTGAAAGAAGCCTGTCGTATATATATATATATATATATATATATATATATATATATATGTATGTGTGTGTATATGTTTGTGTGTCTGTGTTTGTCTCCCCAACATCGCTTGACAACCGATGCTGGTGTGTTTACGTCCCTGTAGCTTAGCGGTTCGGCAAAAAGAGACCTATAGAATAAGTACTAGGCTTAGAAAGAATAAGTCTTGGGGTCGATTTGCTCGACTAAAGGCGGTGCTCCAGCATGGCCACAGTCAAATGACTGAAACAAGTAAAAGACTAAAAGAGTAAGTTATATTAACTGAAAAACAAAAATAACACACAACTAAGCGTAGGCTTTAATAATAAAAGCAATTCTTTCTACGGAGAAACGATAAAAACAAAATATTATTAGTATCAAAGAAACAGAGAGTAAACACTATGCCAGAGATATTTTTAGATGTCTTATATCACAAAAGCAAATCAAATTGTATGAATAGATCGTAAGATTGTTTCGCGAAGTAAACATTTCGAATAGCATTGACGGTAATTTTTGTCTTCGCGCATGCATATAAACATGTACTCCGGTCTCGCAAACGCTATAACCGGTTAATGTGTATCACTGGGCATGCGTAACAGGACATACTGAGAAACACCTTTTCTGTTAAATATAACATTAATGATCCGATATATGTGTGTGTAAGAATTAGAGCATGTGTGTGTATGCGTGTGTGTGTGAGTGTGTGTGTGTGTGTGTGTGTGATGTGTGTGTTTGTGTGTGCGTGTGTGTGTGTGGGTGCCCGTGTGTGTGTCTGGGTGTATATGTCAAACCAACATAAACCAAGAAATCAAGACCACGAATTTCAATGAAGAATGACAACTTAGATGCGCGACAGCGTGAAATACACAACCACCGCCGCCACCGCCAGTATAAGCACCACCATCATCACCACCAACATCACCACCCTCAACCACTAAGATACTCTAGTTCCGATTTAATCAAGAGAGTGTTTTTAATATTCCAAGAGCAGCATTATCTATATATTATGTACTGTTTTAAAATTCAGTTTTTAAAGATCGTCGGAATGTCACACACGAGAAACTCAGAGTAACGATTTGTGGAGTTTCAGCTTCCAACAAAATCATCTAAGTCCAGTTTTAGTGCTAAATACTTGCTTGTTTACCTCTTGTTCACATTCAAATGTTTACGCGCCTCTTTTTCCCTCTGACCCCCCCCCCCCCCCTCTCTCTCTCTCTCTCTCCCTGTTTCTCTCTGTATATATGTATATGTATGCAGTATTTGAACGCAGAATGTGAAGACCCGGAACTAATAATACATGAAAGCATTTTTTTGAGTCTCTCACCATTCTGCCAATGCACAATAATAATAATAATAATAATAATAATAATAATAATAATAATAATAATAATAATAATAATAATAGTAATAATGATGATGATGATGATTATGATGATGATGATCATGATGATGATGATAGCAATAACAACAACAACAGCAATAATAATAATAATAATAATAATAATAATAATAATAATAATAATAATAATAATAATAATAAAAGCATTCATGAAATTTAACTAAATTATTGTTGCTTGCGCAAAAGTAAGTTATTTTGACAGCGCTGACATAAAATTCCCACACTGGAATATTTCTTCGTTTCTCGTTCCATACTCAAGGTAATTTCTTGTTTTGAAAACAAAACCAAATAGAACTTTCTAGAAAAAAAAGAATGTTCTTGTTGACAAATCATGTTTTCATTTTGTTGCTTATAAATTTTCTTTTTGTTACGTTTTTGTTGCTGTCTGTTTCTCAAAACCAGTCTTGTTACACATGCTTGGCAAACGTATATGATAATCCAAATCAAAGATTGGAATGATCCAATGAAGGAAGAAGTTGGCAAAGTGGTTTATATTGATCCATAAGAGTCTATGTAACTATCAAAAGGGATGATAAACACCTGAGACGGATTTGAGCATCAAGGGTACAGATTTGTTAGTTGATTTGTTAGCGAAGTGAATCAGGAAGGGCTCGGTAATTTAAGGCTAATTTTCTTACCGTACATGGATGCAATAGCTAGTATCCACCAACCATATTTTACATTAAATATTCCGACAATATCAATGTAATATGGCTGAATATTAACTGCTCAAAGTCCACCTTGATGAACTTTAGCTTTCATTCTTTCGTGGATTATGTGAACATTGTTCGAAAGCAATTATTCGAATGGAAAATTGTACGAATGAAAATTATTGTTGTTGTTGTTTGTTCCTTCTCGAGCCATGCCTGGCTCATACGGGACGGTTTCCCTGTTTCATTGGCGTATAAGTTCCCCACCTGGACGGGCCGCCGGCCCATCTCAGGTGAGCTGCTAGATGCAGGGAGGAGAAAGTGAGAGAAAGTTGTAGCGAAAGAGTCAGCAGAAGTTTGCCATTACATTCTGCCGGAACCGCGTGGAACATTTGTGTTTCGCTCATAAACACATCGCCCGCTCTGAGATTCGAAACGACGATCCCTCGACCGCGAGTCCGTTGCTCTAACCACTAGGCCATTTGCTTCCACAAAGGACAATTATACGAAATGCTAATCATTCTAAACTTTTTGTTTTATTTAAACAACAATGATAAAATTAAAAATCAAGTACACAAATGATATATATTTCGAATAACTGTTTTTCGAATAATTGTTTTCGAATAATTGTTTTCAAACAATTTTCATGGTCCGTCTTTCAGGATCGATAAAATAAAATTGCAGCCTAGAACTGAGACAATGTAAGTGACAAATTCCTTCGATTACAATTGCTGGCCTGGTACTAAAATTCGAAACAAATATTACTATTAGCATCAGCTTTGTTTTTCATCGTTTCGAGGTCGATACTATAAAGTACCAGTCAAGTACTGGGGTCGATGTAATTGACTTTTCCTACTTTTTAAAATTGCCGATTTTTCTGCTGAAAGGCAGCGAGTTGGCAGACTCGTTAGCACGCCGGGCAGAATGCTCAGCGGCGTTTCATCCAACTTTATGTTCCGAGTTCAAATG
>NC_142935.1:91600787-91620787 GCF_046866305.1 Octopus bimaculoides
GGCCATCATGCATGAATGTATGTTTGTACGTATATATGTATGTAGGTATGCATGCGTCTGTGTGCATACATGTGTGTATATATGCATGCATGTTTGTGTATATATGTATATATGTACGTAGTGCGTTTGCATGTTTGTGCATATGTACGCACCTACGTACGTGTGTATATATGCATGTATATGTGTATCTGTGTCTCTGTCTGTCAAGGATAAACAAGGATAATCGTAATATTATACTCAACAATGAGGAATTGGCCATCATGCATGAATGTATGTTTGTACGTATATATGTATGTTGGTATGCATGCGTCTGTGTGCATACATGTGTGTATATATGCATGCATGTTTGTGTATATATGTATATATGTACGTAGTGCGTTTGCATGTTTGTGCATATGTACGCACGTACGTACGTGTGTATATATGCATTTATATGTGTATCTGTGTCTGTCTGTCAAGAATAGACAAATTAGGCAGGTCGATATACAAAGAATATTAAATACGTTAAATACATAAAAGGTATATATGTTTACATACAAAAAGATCCAATTTAGACAAAATAGAAATGATATCAAGAATTAAAGGGGCTGAAGAAGTGTATTACAAATCCAGCAGCTAATTCTGGGGGTTCAGTGGTCCAAAACAATGCTTGTAGATTGATTCCGTCGTCGGATAATACGAACCTCCGTCATCAAGAAGATATCTTACATTTGAGGTGTTGATAGAAAGGAGACTAATGATGCAAACACCCACACTCAACACACATGCGCATGCGCACACATTTGTATGTGTTTATGCATTGCGTCGCCATAGGCACCGAACACACTGATGGAGTCACAAGGGCGTTGTGACATTATCGTATCTTGGACATTTTTTTTTATTTAAGACAGCGAATCCCATCCCTTTCCAGGTTTTACACCAATCGACTTATTCCAAATGAAAGAAAGACAAACCGGAAGATTGGGAGAAAGAGAAAAATCTCCCCCATTCTTTAACTGGTACTTTATTTATCGACCTATAAAATATGAAAGTGAAATTTGGCCTCAGCGGGATTTGAACATAGATTACACGCATAATTACAAAAATAATAAAAAACAAACAAAAAAAACCCGATGTTCTGAACACTCTAGTAACTGACTGCCTTGTTGCTATATATATCTATGTATCATAAATATTGTTAAATCTTGTGTATTGTGGTGATATTACTATAATCATGCATACATTAATGTATGTTGCACGAGATTTTACACCCACACAAAAACAAATATTAGGCATTAGCAGCAAAAAGAATAAAAATGTAATTGCATAAACACTATAAGATGTTAGTTTTAAACAGAATTTGTTTCATTAGCTTCATCATGTATTACGCAAAACTATGAAAACATGATGATTCAACTGTAAAACATTGTTTGGTTCTACAACAGTACTATTTAAACTGAGATAGAATCAATATAAAATTACGTTTAACCCTATATAGTTTGGAAATCTGACATATAACTGTCGAAATATATTTGGGATTTAAAACATAGAATTTCTGTTTCATATAGAATTGAGAGTTCTCTCTAGTTTGCAATGATCCACAAGCAACAGTGGGGTACGTTAACTTTCCTTATATTTGTAAAATAAGTTACTCTAGAACACGAATGAAATATTTCATTCGCGCTCTGGAGTAATGTATTTTGCTTATGCGCTTATATCTGTGTAAATATATGTATGTATGTATTCTAGGAAATTATAATTAGTTTTCCTTTGTCATCATACATACATGCTTACATATACACACATACACGCACACACACACACGAATAGAAATACATTTCCATACACATTCATATGTAAATATATACACATACACCCAAACATATATCGAGTGGAGTAAAACACTTCACACATTGGCAAAATACCGTTACTATTTTATATATACATATATGTATACATATACATACGCAGACATACTCCATATATACACTGTCTATATACATATATATATATATATATATATATATATATATATATATGTACACATATACACATAAATGTATGTAAATACATACAAACAATATACGTGTATATATATATATATATATATATATATATATATATATATATATATATATATATATATATATATATATATATGTATATATATATATATATATGTATATATATATATATATATGTATATATATATATATATATGTATATATATATATATATATATATGTATATATATATATATATATATATATATATATATATATATATATATATATATATATATATATATATATATATATATATATATATATATATATATATATTGTGAAATTTTTTCGACATGAACGGTTTGTGTTTTTAAACGGAATGTATTTTTTCTGATGTTATATTTATTCCTGAATGATGTGTAAAGAAATTTTGATTTAAGTCTCTTAATGAATTCTTTATAATGAAATATATATTGAAGAAGATAAATATGTTCATTTGAATTTATACGTTTTTGCGTCGTAACTCATTTATTATTATTTATATATATATATATATATATATATATATATATATATATATATATATATATATATATATATATATATATATATATATAGGTGTGTGTATATGACTATTATAACTTAAAATGTCATAGACTTAAGCTTTACCAATAAAACAACAACAACAACAAAGGCAACCGCAATGACGAAAGCAAAATCACCAACAATATCCGAAACACCCAAAATAACAATAAAAAAGAAAGTCAACAACATGCAGCAACAACAAAAACCAGCACATCAACAAAAATGGCTTATGTCAAAACAACGGAAGGAAAATAACACCAACTGGAACCAAATCACCACCGATATACAAATGGCTGCCCCGACGCCTTGACCTCTTCTTTCACACACACACACACACACACACACACACACACACACACACACACACACACACACACACACACACTTTCTCTCTCTCTCTCTCTCTCACACACACACACACACACACTATTGTAATATGCACAACATCACTCAGGATAGTCCAATTCTAATGGTGTTATGTTATTTTCGATCTTGCTCTCTTTATGTCTTTCGGTTTATTTTGAAGCCTAAATGTTCCAATCTGAATTATGCGACTGAACTATAAATCTCTCTTAGTTCGTTGACGTGCTTTTTTTTTACCGCTTCCAAAGCCTCGTTCAATTGTGAGAAAAAGCGAGACTGCTGTTCTTTTGGTACAGGAAGTCATAGAAAGACATCAGGCTTGAATGGTGCTTTTGTTGGAGTTGAAGGTCAAGCAAATATATTAAGTGTGCGTGTGTGTGTGTATGCATGTATGTGTCTATCTATGTGTGTGTACATATATGTATACGTATACATATATATATACATATATGCATCTATATATATGTATAGTTGTATGTACGTAAATATGTATACACATGTATATATGTATATGTATACACACACACACATATATATATATTTATATATATATACTCGAAGACACATGCACACATGCTCAAATATATATATGGGTATGTGTGGGAATATATGTATGTACGCATATTTATGCTTATATGCTTATATGTCTATATCTGCGCGTGTATGTGTCTGTAACTTGTATCTGTATATGTACGTGCATATACACATACATATAAGAACAAACATGTACGCACACGCATATATGACACATAACACACACACACACACACACACACACACACACACACACACACACACGTATATGGACAGGAGGAGATGGGGAGAGAGAGAGAGAGTGAGATAGAAAGAAAGAGAGAGAGAGAGAGAGAGAGTAGATGGAGGAAAAGAGGGTAACAGACAGAAAGGAAATAAAATATAGAAAGGCAGAGAATTGAAAGGGGGAAGAGGAAAATCATTGTGGTGGAGAAAGAGAAAGAGAAAGAGAGAGAGATAGAGAGAGAGAGAGAGAGAGAGAGAGAGAGAGAGAGAGAGAGAGAGAGAGAGAGAGAGAGAGAGAGAGAGAGAGACAGACAGACAGACAGAGGCTGGAGAGGAAGAGCGAAAGGGTATGAGAAAGAGTGAGAGAGAGAGAGAGAGAGAGAGAGAGAGAGAGAGAGAGAGAGAGAGAGAAAGAGAGAAAGAGATACATGTTAGGGAGAATAATAAAAAGAGAAAGAAATATGGAAATGTGTATGAAAACGAAGAACCACCCCCACCTCTTCATTGCCAGATCCGCCAACCCCGGCCCTTAAAATCGATATAATCGTATTTATTGAAAAAATTGACCTTTGGTAACCTTTCATTACCTCAGCTGACCTTTGTTCGTTTGAGTTCTTTGAAGTGGTTCAGACCAATAGAAAAGTGATTATACAAAGTGTTGTTTGTGTAGTTGTTGTAGCGGTGGTGTTAATAGTGATGTTGGTGGTTGTGCTAGTGATTGAGACGATGGTGAGGCTGATGTTGAGGCTGATGGCGATGGTTGGGTATTATTTAAGTTCGCCATTTTGCTTTCTGACCTAGCATGCTTACACTAACGCGCAAGCCCGTACATACGCCTTTATATATATAGTCCCATACATAGACATAAATACACACATTTATATAAATGTGCACATATTTGTCCACATACATAAAAATGTATGCATATATATAATATGGATTTATAACTGTATATATATATATATATATATATATATATATATATATATATATATGTGTGTGTGTGTGTGTGTATACCCTTACATACATGCACATACACATATATGTGTATCTATATGTACAAGTACACATACTTATACATACATACACATGTACACAGGCAGACATATATATCCATACATACATGAACAACCAGACACATGCATACACACCCATACATATACACGAAAATACACGCACATTTATACATATTCATACATGCATGTATTCACTCACACACATATACACCCACCCTACCTCACGCACACATAAATACATACATATATTTACACACACACACACACACACACACACACACACACACACACACACATATATATATATATATATATATACATATATAAATATATATATATATATATATATATATATATATATATATATATATATATATATATATATATATATGCACACACATACACACACGCTCACACGTATATATGTACGTATGTATATACACTCTCACACAAATTAATACTCATTGTTCGCATAATCTCTGGAACTCTGAACTCAAACTGAGAAGCCATGTCTCTGTATTTGCGTGAAGCTTGAATTTAGTAACGAAGTTGAATAAATTCCAAGAAAAACATGCATACAAAAGTGAAAAAAAAACAAAAGATAAATAAATAAATAAATAAATAAATCCATCTCCAGTTTCTACGATCAGTATTGCAGTTATTCGAAACACGGAACTATCTAGTTACCTACTAAAACTCAATGTGGTAAGAAAAATGTAGAAGAAACAATACATCTATGGACCATTAAGGAAGAGTGTACCCACACCAGTACCCAAAATATACATTTGGTTATTACAACTTGAACAGATTTTGACTATTTCTTTGGCCCAGGTCTTGTCTGACTTAATAAGCAACACTTTGGGAAGTCTTTTAAGTCGTTTTTGGACAACATAGCTCATTCGTGTTGGAAGCTGTTGCTTACTGGAATATAACGATCTGTCGGTGGCTTGTCTGATATTACTTGGAGGAATTTGTCCCGTTACTGTTTGAATTTTATACGGTCTTTTCCTTCTTTAATTTCATTCGAAATAATGTTGAATAAATTATGACCAGCTGAAATTAAAAAAAAAGAAGATATTTCGCAATGTTGTTTCATGATGTACACTCCATTTTTGCTGCGGGGTGTTTGATTCTGGGCCAACTCCCGGGTGTCATGTTAATTTGATACCGATATTGCTTGGACAATATTGATGGCATATTTTCCACATTTTAGAAATGATGTAGCCCACATGGTGGCGTTGGAGTAAATAAGGTTTGATATTTTTGAGGGGATCCCAATAGTCAAGAGCCGGTATGCCGTTTATTTAGTTATTTTTTGTGATCGATCCCTGGGGGTATTTTCAATTCTCATAATGTCTTCTTTGCGATTAGAGGGCACTCATAGGCAGTAATATTCTAGGTGAGAAGAGAAAAAATGGTGGTCGCGGGATCTTTAGCCAGGATTGTCCTAAGGATCTATTATCACACTCTACGAGACATATTGTACACATTTACACCTAAAACTCTGATATTTGACACAAGATCTTCTGAAGGAGAAAAAAATCTCCTTATGGCTGATTGAGCATATTTTCTTTTCCAAAATGGATGAGTATGGTTTTGCTTGCTCATCAAATCTCAGTGACAAGATCGGTTTAGAGATTTCTTCGGTCACATAGTCTCTTGATGACTTCCTTTTAGCTCAGAGTCATCTGTAAGGACTTGATGACAATTGCAAGTAATTTATGTAAATAATAAACAGAAGTGGGATTAACACACTACTCTGAAGGATACCACTAATTAATTTTGCTGGTTTTGAGCAAATTCCTTTGATTACATGTTGAATTTGGCTTCTGTTTGTCAAAAGACATTTAATTCGCTGCAGAAGCTTTCCACAAATGCCGGTGCTGGATAATATCATCAACAGAATTCTGTGGTGAAAAGGCGGCGAGCTGGCAGAATCGTTAGCACGCCGGGCGCATTGGTTAGCGGTTTTTCGTCTGTCTTTACGTTCTGAGTTCAAGTTCCGCCGAAGTCGACTTTGCCTTTCATCCTTTCGGGGGTCGATAAATTAAGTACCAGTTACGCACTGGGGTCGATGTAATCGATTTAATCCGTTTGTCTGTCCTTGTTTGCCCCCTCTATGTTTAGCCTCTTATGGGCAATAAAGAAATAAGAATTCTGTGGTGAACTCTGTCGAATGCTTTGCTAAAGTCGAGAAAAATTACATCTATGCTGGACCTTCTCCCAGAGCAATTAGGAGGCTGTCAAAGTATTGTCGAATCTGTGTTAAGCAATCTCTGCCACCAGTAAAACCATGCCGGTCTGGATGAAGATGATTTTTGTCTAGCTACGAGTTATTTGTTTTCCTTAACACGCCCAGGTGAGTGAGATTGGACAGTAAGTCTCTGCGAACGACGTATCTCCCATTGTGTGTATGTGTGTATGTGCGTACAGTGTATTGCCGAAATAACCTACAACTTCACTCTTGAAAGAAACAAACTGTTAAGCTATGTTGACTGAGTAATGTGTTAGTTAACAGTGGCATTTTGTTTCTATCTTTTAATACTTGCCAGTTAACACTTTGGGTCTGTCTGCCAGACTGTCTGTTGCGTATTTGTCTACCTCCCACCTACCACTCCACTTACATCTGTGTATCTATCTACGGTGGGTGGGGGGCTGAAATGTTCATGGCTTTGGGTAAAAGAAAATACAGGAGGGTCAGTTAATTATGAATTTAGTCAACGTATTCCCCTCTCAGATTCACACACTTATTGCAGCGATCCTTCAGTTTTCTTAAGCCCCATAAAAAAACTCGGAAAGTTGGGCTTCCAGGCAGGTCTTTCGCAATACCGTTAAGGCCAGGAACTTTTCAGCACCTCTTCATATCTATCTATCTATCTATCTATCTATCTATCTATCTATCTATCTATCTATCTATCTATCTATCTATCTATCTATCTATCTATTTAGATAAAAACATAGGGTAAAAAATCATATATTAATTAATATTGATTTATTACCAGGAAGCTAGCACATTTAAAGAATCAGAGATTCAGAAACAATATCTGCGATCTCAGCGGATTAAAGTATATTTTTATATATAATGTTGACCACTCACATGGACATTTAATCAAGTTCTCAAACTGGATATATGCGACACAGTAAATATTTTGAATTTTTTTGAATTTTACCATTAAGCTGTAATTAGCAGAACCACATACACGTTCACATATGACTGTGGGCAGCTTTGTATGAGGTTCTGAAAATTATGGTTACATTACGGATCAGGCTGAAGAGAAACAGACATTCGGTAAGAATGGTAATTTCGAAGCTAGTTCCTGTTTGATAATGCTTTTTTTCGGTAATTTTAAATGTCTTTCCCGCTTACGCTTTGGTATTCCGCTGAATTTCGTTTGGAGAACAATTTAGGTCTTAGTAGACACAAGATGTGATCTATTTCTAGCACATTAAATGTCCATGTGAGTGGTCAACATTATATATATATATTTAGATAGGTAGCTAGCTAGAGAGGAAAACAATTCAAGACAATCACAAAAGTAATAACAACAAGAAGAAGAAAAACAGCGATGACAACATAACCCCCGATTCATCCCTCGGTGCCAAACATTCGACCGACCTACTTCAACAACCGCCAAAACCACCAGCCACGATCACCAGCTTCAAGACCTAGTTGGCTTCAAGATCAACAACAACAACAACAACAACAGCAGCACCAGCAAATTTACGACTGTCCTGCACATATTTATCTAGTGTTCCCCATCAATCACCTGGCTGACTGATATCGTGTATCAAAGTAACAGACCTTAGAGTATGGTGGGCAGTGGTGGCTCGCTATGTCTTTAATTTGATAGGCATTGGTAAGTTCTCCGATATTTTTGTCGCAGTCATTAATTATAATGGTTAACGCAGAGGTTATATATATATATATATATAGTTAAATTCATTTGGCAACATCATGTGGCAATCCTATACAAGGACGATGTTACTGTCTTTTAGTCTCAGGAAAACCTCTTTTCCAGTTGGCTACTGACTCTGTGTGTGTGTGTGTGTGTGTGTGTGCGTGTGTGTGTGTGCATGTAGCTGCGGCTAAAAAAACAGTAACATCGTCCTTGTATAGGACTGCCACATTATGCTGGCAGTGGAGGCGCAATGGCCCAGTGGTTAGGGTAGCGGACTCGCGGTCATAGGAGCGCGGTTTCGATTCCCAGACCGGGCGTTGTGAGTGTTTATTGAGCGAAAACACCTAAAGCTCCACGAGAGTCCGGCAGGGGATGGTGGCGAACCCTGCTGTACTCTTTCACCACAACTTTCTCTCACTCTTACTTCCTGTTTCTGTTTTGTCTGTAATTCAAAGGTTCAGCCTTGTCACACTGTGTCACGCTGAATATCCCCGAGAACTACGTTAAGGGTACACGTGTCTGTGGAGTGCTCAGCCACTTGCACGTTAATTTCACGAGCAGGCTGTTCCGTTGATCCAATCAACTGGAACCCTCGACGTCGTAAGCGACGGAGTGCCAACACATTATACTGGCAAATAAAATTTACTTAGAGTAAACCTATAAATTCAAGAACTGAACTTTTCGGATCATGTCCATATCTGGCTAAATATTTGTTACGTTTTTGGTCCCCACCCCACGCGAAATTACAGACAGGACTTGCTTTCTATATTTTGTCCACGTACAAGCTTTTTATCTCTCTATACTTTTTACTTATATTTCTTATATATTTTTTATATATTCTTTTACATATTTATAGAGATATCGTTTCATAGGTTTATTGCTCATATATTTTTTACACATTTTTTCTATATTCTACCTTCCACCCTGCATTTTCCTGTGCATATATAGACGTGTATATTGAACTTGTTGTGCGCGCTTGTAGATGTGTGCGTGTGTGCGGTTATGTGCGTATATAGACGTGTGTGCGTGCGTGCATGCGAGTATGTGCGTATATAGACGTGCTTTACTCTTATTGTTTTTCTACACTTTTTTTACACATTTTTTTGTATTTTGCCTTTAGCCCTGTTTTTTCTTGTGCATGAGTGTATATAGATGTGTGTATGAACCTTTTTTTGTTCGCGTGTATGTTGTTATGTATATATTTTTTGGCGAATGTGTGGGTGAGCATGTGTTTGTTTCAAGTGAGGGTGGATGAGTATATACATATAGGCGCATGTACGTGGGTATGCGGGCGCACATGTGTATGTATGGACTTGTGCGCTTACCCGAATACTATGGACATTTTTACTGCCTTACTTTTACTCCCACCCCTCACTTAGCGGTCATTCTAATAGCTCCTTTGTCTTATCACACAGTCAATCATCACACTAATTTCCCATTGTTTAGCGGTCATTTCCATAGCATTTTTTTTTCGATGGCCAGATAACTGAAGAGATGGCGGCGTGGGTTTCCGCCCCGACATCCGAAACTCGAAGTTTTATCATGGCTACCGAATAATTGTCACATATTATTTACACACACACACAAACACACACACACACACACACACACACACACACACACACACACACACACACACACACATATATATATATACATATATATATATATATATATATATATATATATATATATATATATATATATATATATATATACACATATATATACACATAATATATATGCATATATATATATATATATATATATATATATATATATATATATATATATATATATATATATATATATACATGTACATTACATATACATAAATTATATATATATGTCTGCCTGTCTACTGTCTGTCTATCTATCTATCTATCTATCTATCTATCAATACATAATGGACCAAAAGCCACGCACCAGTAAGTTTGATACACTCAGAATTGTCGAGGCCATGCTTCAATTTTGCTAAAATTGAATAAGATCAGCAAAATTAATAATGAACACTCCCGCACTTGTATATGATGAACAAAATGGACAATGATAATAATAATAATAATCATAATGCTTTCAAATTTTGGCGCAGAGTCAGCAATTCCGGTCGGGGTGGAAGTAAATCGACCCTAAGGTACAACTGGCACTCATTTTATCGACCCCGAGAGGATGAAAGGCAAAGTCGACCTCGGCGGAATTTGAACTCAGAACATTAAGACAGACCAAATGCCGCTAAACATTTTGTCCGGCGTGCTAACTATTCTGCCAACTTGCCGCCTTGAACAGACACCACCTCCACTGCTTGAAAATGATCACATCTCACTCCTCTGGAACTTCACCATTCAAACTGACAGAAAGATAGAGGCGATATATTTTCTTGGAAGACTTCACAGAAAAATTATGCCTCCACGTTGATATGACTGTCCCAATCGATATAAACGTATCTGTCAAGACCTACCAAAAACTGAGCAAGTATAAAGATCTTGAAATAGAAATTAGCAAAATGTGGAACCTGCAGACTAAAACAGTACCTGTTGTCATAGGTGCCCCAGGGCAAAATGGGCTGGTTGCTACTTAGCTCAGATATCAGGAAACCCTAAAATGGCAGAAATTCAAAAGATAGTGTTCATGGGAACTGCCCATATCCTACGTAAAATACTGCCTATGTAATCTCAAATTTTAAAACAAACTCATAATTTTTTATGTGTTCTTAAACATTCTCTAGAACAATACTTTGTACAAAACCAAATATATGACACCCTAGGCATAACACCAACTTCTAACTTGTCTCTTGAGGTCTCTGGGTGAGACTTGGAGCCAATTGTACAAATGCAAAGCAAAAGCCAAACACAAAATAATAATAATAATAATAATAATAATAATAATAATAATAATAATAATACTGGCTTGAAATCAGAAACAGAGGGGTTTATTATAGCAGCCCAAGATCAATGCCTACCTACAAAGAACTACCAGGCCAACATATTAAAGAACGGCAGCTCCCCATTATGTCGTATATGCCAACAACAAAACGAGACCATCGATCATGTTGTCTTCATGTGCAGTCTGCTTGCGCCTACAGAGTATCTCACCAGGTATGATAGAGCTGCACAATATATTCACTGGGTAATATGCAAAAACCTGGACTTGCCCCATAATAAAAACTGGTGGGAACACAAACCACCCCCAGTACTTGAAAATGATCACATTGCACTCCTCTGGAACTTCACCATTCAAACTGACAGAAAGATAGACGCAAATAGGCCAGACATCATACTGAAAGACTTCAGACAAAAATCATGCCTCCTCATTGATATGACTGTCCCAATTGATATAAACGTATCTGTCAAGACCTACCAAAAACTGAGCAAATATAAAGATCTTGAAATAGAAATTAGCAAAATGTGGAATCTGAAGACGAAAACAATACCTATTGTCATAGGTTCCCTGGGAATGACAGCGAAACGGGCTGATTACTACCTAGCTCAAATACCAGGAAACCCCAAAATGGCTGAAGTTCAAAAGATAGTGCTCATGGGAACTGCCCATATCCTACGTAAAATACTGTCTATGTGATCGCAAATTTTAAAGCAAACACATAATTTTCTTATGGTTTCTTAAACATTCACTTGAACAAAACTGTACAAATCCAAATACATGGTACCCTAGGCATAACACCTACATGAACTTCTAACTTGTTGTCTCTTGAGGTCTCTGGGTGAAACTTGGATCCAACTTGTACAAATGCAAAACAAAAGTCAAACATAAAATAATAATAATAATCCTTTCTACAAAGGTACAAGGCCTGAAATTTGCGTGGAAGGAACAAGTGGGTTACATCGATTCCAGTTTTCGATCCCGAAAGAATGAAAAGCAAAGTCGACCTCAACGGAATAATAATAATAATGATGATGATGATAATTTCAAATTTTGGCATAGGGCCAGTAATTTCAGAGAAGGGAGTAAGTCGTTGCTATCAACCCGAGTATTCAACTGGTATTCATTTTATCAACCCTGGAAAGATGAAAGGCAAAACTCGACCTCAGTGAATAACATGAATATGCCAAATATTTTGTTACGTGACTTTTGGCCCACCTTGTATACTAACCAAAGTGCACAACACCATATATCCATTATGGCCAATTTTTAGCCTTGCTCGCATGAAAGAAGATATATTCTATCGTACCTGCGAACCTCAACTTGACTATCACCAATTCTCCATCTTCGACTCTTTCACCAACATATCCTGAAAACCCAGCACATAGTTTAACCAAAACATACACAGACGAACACACACAGGCACATACGCGCCTTAACATGAGCTCCAGCGTTCGGATACCCACCCAACAACCCGTCGAGATGAAAAAGAAAAACTGTACAGATAATACCCCTATACACATTCCAACTCTTCACGAATACCAAATATTCTTGTAGACTTATATCTCCTCGACCCCAGTGCTTAGCAGGTATTTATTTTATCGACCCCGAGAGAATGAAAGCAAAATCACCCTAGGTTGAATTTAAACCCTAAAAGTAAAGTCAGAAGAAATGCCTCTATGCGTCTTAGCCGGTGCGGTAACTGTGCTGCCAACTCGTCGCTTTAATAATAATAATAATAATAATAATGATGAACTAACTGAATCGTTACCGCGCCAGGAAAAATGCTTAGTGGCATTTCGACCGTTTGCAAAGATCTGAGTTCAAATTCCGACGTGGTAGGCTTTGCCTTTTATCCACTCGGGAGTCGATAAAATAAGTACCAGTTGGGCAGTAGGGGGTCAAAGTAATCGATTTACACCTTCCCCTACAAAATTATTGACCTTGTGAGAAAATTCGCAACCAATAATAATAATAATGATAATAATAATAATAATAATAATAATAATAATCATAATAATAATAATAACAACAACAACAACAATAATATTGCAATCAGGGCTTTTTCGTACAAGAAAAATATTGCACTGGGTTACAAACGGGTGGATATAGACAAAAAATAAAAATAAATAAATAAATCAAAACATGGGTGTGAGCCTGCGCGCGCATGCACACGCACACACACTCACACACACACACACACACACACACACACACACACACACACACGCGCACGTGCGCATGCGTCTGCTTACTTAATATGCATATAATACTATATTTTTTTTTCTAGATTTGAATTTACAGACTGTATTTACCTTCCTCGTTAATTGTTTTCATCTTTATTATTAAAAATGATTTTCTTTTTATGTTGTTTTGTTATTTCTTTTCATCTCTTTATATTAGCTCAAGTGAATTTTGGCTAATTTCCAGTAGTACATGGTTAGCTTAGTACAAAAGGAAGAATCATACACAATATTTACACAAACACACACACACACACACATCTCTATCTATACATACATGCATACACACATACACGCACTCTGTGTCTGTCTCTGTCTCTCTCTCACAAACACACATACACACGCACACACTCGCATACATACAAACATTAAACTAAATATATTTCAAGCAAACTAGTCCGTATATAATGTGCCGTCTAGGGCATAAGTACATTTGGAAGTTTCCCGGGGACGCACGAGTCTAGAAAAGGCAATGCTGATCAATTTGTGTTTTGCTTGTGTATGTAAGTGCCTCAGATGATTGCCGTATCGGGGAGGGTATTTCGCTGTTTAACAGAGCTTTACACATACGAGTGTGTGCTGAAAAGTTCCTAGCTTTGAGTAAATGAAACCACAGAAGGATCAGTTAATTATGATTTTATTCAACATATTCACCACTCAGATTCACACTTGTTGCAGCAGTCCTTCAGTTTTTGTAAGCCTTGTAGAAAAAATTGGAAGTTTGGGCTTCCCACTAAGCCTTTCACGACACCCTTAAAGCCAGCAACTTTGCAGTATTCCTCGTAAATTAATGAGATTTCTGGCACAGGGTAGTGAAACGTATCGCGATTGTGGCAAGAATTTTTTCCTCTCAAGCAGTAAGCTGTGTTACATACCACTCGCTCCCACCTGTTTTAGAGAAGTCTTTTTTTCCAGCGGTCCTGCAGTTTTTCTAAGCCCTGTACAAGGACTTGGAAGGTTGGGTCTCAAACCAGGTGTTTAGTGATACCCTTAAAGCCAGGAACTTTTTAGTCATAGACAATTCGTCTAACATCTCATCCAAATCACTTGTTTAACACCTCATGTTCAGTTTGGCTCACAGATTTTTAAATTAATTTTTTTAAACTAAACAGTTTGAAACTTCGTATACTGATGGAGTGTCTCACACAGAACACGGTTTACTTTGAAGATTTTTGACAAAATTTGGTATTTTAGTAGTTATTTCGCGGTAAAGTTGTGTTTGAGTAATTTCAACCAATCAACAACGTGTATTCGGTTGAAGAAAGCTACTGCCGTTTGCGATAGTAATCGAAGAGGAACAACTTCCGGGTCATCTCTATTGTTTCAAACTATTTAGTTTAAAAAAAATTAACTAAAAAATCTGTGAGCCAAACTAAACAGATCCTTTATAAGACATGGAAACTGGGAAAATAATCCCCACCCCCATGAGTCGGAATGACTCGAGAAAGAAATTTTACCTTTACCTTTCTAGAGTCTTGCAGTTCACCCGTTGAGCAACACACACAAATTATGCAGTTTATAAGTTTACTTTAGATGTAACATCGAGGTCGCAATATTTTTGTTTAGTATGAACGCTCAGAAAAATAAAGAAGAAAAAAAGAATGGTGTTATCGATATAGTAATTTAATCTTCTAAGTAAAGTGTTTTTTCCACTCTCACTTGTTTCTTGGATTAGTCATATTACCTTACTGTGAATAAAATTATTTTCAAATAAGTTTACATACGTAACACACACACACACACACACACACACACACACACACACACACACACACACACACACACACACACACACACGCGCGTACATACGCACGCACATAAATATATACGTATACATACAATAAGGTTTAGGTTGACTTGCTGCCTAAACTCCAGTTTGAATTACAACTAAAAATGGAGTCATGTTATGTGTACACGTGTATAAATGACACTCTACCGGTTACAACGACGAGCGTTCCAGTTCACGCAGTTCAACGGAACAGCTTGCTCGTGAAATTAACGTGACAATGGCTGAGCAATCCGCAGACATGCGTACACTTAACGTAATTCTCAGCGTGATACTGAATGTGATTAGGCTGGCCCTTTAAAATACAGGTACTACTCAAGGAAACAACGTGCCACTGGCAATCGAACTCACAACTCTACGATCGCGAGCCATATTCACTGACCACCAAGCCACTTACTTTTGTGTGGTTGTGTGGGTATATGTGTGTATGTCTATATATATATATATATATGTATATATATATATATATATATATACATAGACACATAGACATACTCACACAAAGGGTATACATATTCATATATACACATCTCATCAAATATTAGTAAAAGTTTATAAAAAAATTGAAGTAAAAACAGTTTATCTTCTGTTTGGGGGATAAAAAACATGTCTGGAGTTTTTCGTTGAAATCTTCTTTAAATATAGTTTGGTATAGAGTTCAATGTTTTAGAGAGAAAGAGAGGGGATATAGTTGTCTATTGTCTAAAAAGTGTCTCTGCGGGTTCCTGCTAAGGGAGTGGTTAAAAGCATTTATTGAATGGGTTTTATGTCCACCTGTGCGTGCATGAGTGTGTGTGTGTATGTTGTGTGTGTGTGTGTGTGTGTGTGTGTGTGTGTGTGTGTGTGTGTGTGTGTGTGTGTGTGTGTGTGTGTGTTTGTGTGTGTTTGTGTGTGTATATTGTGTTGAATGTCCTTTCAATATGTTTGGAATGTGACCAGCTGTGTGTTGATAGATGTGTATGTTGTGATGAATGTCTTGTTAAAGAGAGAATTAGGATTTTCATTCTTTATGGTGTGTGTGTGTGTGCTTTATGTTTTCTTTTAGGTGTCTCCAGCTGCGTGTCTGTGTTTTTAGTATTTTAGCCATGTTTTCTATTGTGTGTATGTGTGTGTGATTGCATGTGTGTGTTTGTGTGTCTGTAGGCGTGCGTGTGTGTTGTTTTTGCAATCTTTTCTTTTGTGTGTAAGAGTATATATGTGTGTGTGTGTGTGCAGAGGTGTGTGTGTGTGTGTGTGCGTGTATTGTGAGTATATATGTGTGAGTGTATGTCTGTGTGTGTTTTTGCGATGGTTTCTGTTGTGTGTATGTGTGTGTGTGCAAACGTGCGTGTGTACGTATGTTTTTCGTGATGTTTTCTTTTGTGTGTGTGCTTGTGTGTGAGTGCAGAGTTGTGTGTGTGCGCAAAGTTGTGTGTGTGTGTGTGTGTTTTCTTGTGATGCAATGTTTTCTTTTGTCTGTAGGTGTGTTTGTGTATGTGTACAGAGTGGTGCGTCTTTTTGCGATGTCCTTTTATGTGTATATGTGAGCGCTTGTGTGTGTATGTGTGTATGTGTGTGTATGTGTGTATGTGTGTGTGTATATGTGTATGTGTGTGTGTATGTGTGTATGTGTGTGTGTTTGTGTCTGTGCACAGAGGAGTGTGTGCCTGTCTGTGCGTATATAATACATACATTTGTATGTATAGTGTACAACTGAATATACGATAGGATTGGAACATGACATGGAACAAAGAGAGCCGGAAAGATTGGCTACCTTATACACTCACGCACACACACACACACACACACACACACACACACACACACACACACACACACACACACACACACATGTATATGCACATAAAAAAGTGAGGTATATTAAATCGCTTTCTTTCTACATGTTTAACTGTTTCATCTGCTAAGTGCACGTTAAGATAAATGCTGTGCTGGCGACGCATTCAGAGGAAGAAATACGTCCTCACAACAGACTGCTCTATCCTTACTAGCACGACAACTTTAGAGGATTCATGAGTCTTGATATTATCTCCCCTTTTTGGAGTTGAATGCTGTTGCTACAAGACATTTGCTTTTTTTGTTCTTCAGCAAGGAATATCATTTCAAGTGAATGATAATATTTATTTTCTGTTGTATTTGATATAGCGTCGTTTTTCTTTATTGTTCAAATACATGCCACCGGTCACTCTAAGCTATTTCTCTTTGTTCATTTATCTTTAAATTATACAAATAAACAGAAATATATCATTCAGACACCTACACGCATTTATGTATATGTATACACACACAAATATATGCTTACAGATCAAAATATGTATGCGTATATTAATACACACACACACACACACACACACATATATATATATATGCTTACATGCACACACACACACACACACACACATATATATATATATGCTTACATACACACACAAATATATGCTTACAGTACAAGTATACTTATAACTATCTGTCTATTTATTATCTCTCTCTCTCTCTCTCTCTATCTCTATCTATCTATATAGCTATCTAGGCACACACACACACACACACACACACACACACACACACATATATATATATATATATGCTTACATACACACACAAATATATGCTTACAGTACAAGTATACTTATAACTATCTGTCTATTTATTATCTCTCTCTCTCTCTCTCTCTCTATCTATCTATCTATATAGCTATCTAGGCACACACACACACACACACACACACACACACACACACACACACACACATATATATATATATGCTTACATACACACACAAATATATGCTTACAGTACAAGTATACTTATAACTATCTGTCTATTTATTATCTCTCTCTCTCTCTCTCTCTCTATCTATCTATCTATCTATATAGCTATCTAGGCACACACACTCACAGACACACAGGCGTATGCGCGTGCGCGCGTGCGTGTAGGTATATGCATGAGTAAAACAAACAAACACACAGTAACTAAATAAACGATATTATTAACAAAACTGTAAGAAATAAAAAAATATATTCAAAGAGCCAGCAACAATCTCGAGAGAAAAATGATTGATAATATTGTATTGCAAGTAAAAAAAAAAAATTCTCAGAAACATTAAACATTCAAAAGCAAATAAGCAAACTATTAACGGAAGCCAACATGGGCTTTTCAAACTAGCAGAAGACATACATTATAGAAATACATACATACATACATACATACATACATACCCCTACCTCTACCCCCACACTCAGCCTAACCCTCACTCCACCCATGCCTTCCACACCTCCCAACACCCTCACATCACACCACGCACACACTACAACTGATCAACTCCTTTCTCCCCTCCCCATTTTCACACATGCATGCATCAAGATCACCAGCATTCTATCTCTCACACACGCAGCCCCTCGTTCTTCGATCACCGTTCTTTCTCCCCCTTTTGTTATCTCCCCCTTTTCTTAGCTCTCCTGTGTAAAATTTCTAACTTCCGGTCAGCCATAGCTATGATTGACCGTTGATCGAACACTATTCAATTTTTTTTCTCCGTGTTTTTCTTCTTGTCTCCGTATTCTTTCTGTTGAAGAGCGTAGCTCGAAACGTTAAAGACTTTCCGTATTCCCGAGCGTCATACTAATACATCCTTTTGTTGTTTACACCACCTGTCCTCGTCTGTTGTTGTTTTTTCGTACATTCTCCCACATACATACACACACGCAGGCACGACCCCATTCATATATGTATCTACTATATATTTGTGAAAAGGGTGAACGTTGTCTCACAAGCATTGTGCAGGCAAAAGTATTAGTAAATGTGGTCGGATTGACCTGAAAATTTGCACACCTATGCTAAAAGTGCTGGGAAGTTCCCATGGCAACTTTGGTTTGCTCAACTGAAAGGCGTGGCCTCTAGGGCAACATTCCTGATCTTTAAAATGTGGCCCGATAGACCCGAATGAAATCGAGTTAGAATACTAGTATATATATATATATATATATATATATATATATATATATATATATATATATATATATATATATATATATATATATATATATATATAGGCGCAGGAGTAGCTGCGTGATAACTACCTTGCTTACTAACTACATGGTTCCGGGTTCGGTACCAGTGCGTGGCACCTTGGGCAAGTGTCTTCTTGTGTGTGCGTGTGTGTGTTCCTTCCCAACATCGCTTGACCACTGATGCTGGTGACCGAAGTACTAGGCTTACAGAGAATAAGTGGTGTGGTCGATTTGCTCGACTAAATGTGGTGCTCCAGTATGGCCGCAGTCAAATGACTGAAACAAGTAAAAGAATTAAAAAAAAGAAGAGAACATATATATATATATATATATATATATATATATATATATATGAATGTGTGTATATATGTCTCCATATATATATATATATATATATATATATATATATATATGAATGTGTGTATATATGTATCCATATATATATATATATATATATATATATATATATATATATATATA
>NC_142935.1:91628287-91630787 GCF_046866305.1 Octopus bimaculoides
TTTGTGACGTCTCGTATCCATATATGCACATGTGTATATATATATATATGTATATATATATATTATATATATATATATATATATATATATATATATATATATATATATATATATATATATATATATATATATACACCATATGTATATACGTCTAATTATATATGTATATATATATATATATATATATATATATATATATATATATATATATATATATATATATATATACATATATATACATATATATATATATATATACCATATGTATATATGTCTAATTATTCATAACATAAAATAACAAACAGCAAAATGGCCGCTTATGGTATGATTCATGGCTTCCATATAAAAAAAACAAGACAAATGAAAGCGGTGAAGAAGTTTGTATCCTTCGATGTCAATGTCCTTTATGAGACATTAACCGAATCAAATCATATATCAGGTGCCAGTGTGTGTGTGTGTGTGTGTGTGTGTATGCGTGTGTATGTACCTATAGTGCATATATATATATATATATATATATATATATATATACATATATAAATGCACAGACATATATCTTCGTGCATTTGTATATACATACATACATACATACATACATACAAAGATGCACACACACACATACATACATACATAAGCATGACACTTGGTATCAACTCTCGGTTGGTAACTGATGAAGAATTAGGGTCTTCTCTGTCTGTCCTACGTGTACGTTTTTTTAGCTATCGTTGATTATTTAATACAGTTTTAGTTCATTGAGGCGCAGGCGTGGCTGTGTGGTAAGAAGTTTGCTTCCCAACTACATAGTTCCAGGTTCAGTCCTATGCCTAACACCTTGGCCAACTCAAAGCCTCGTGAGTGGATGCTCGTCGGATATATATATATATATATATATATATATATATATATATATATATATGCTAGTGTGTCTGTGTTTGTCCTTCCACCATCACTTGACAACCGATGTCAGTGTGTTTACGTTCCCGTAACTTAGCGGTTCGGCAAAAGACACCAATCGAATAAGTAGTAAGTTTACAAAGAATAAGTCCTGGGGTCGATTTCTTCGAATAAAGGCGGTGCTCCAGCATGGCCGCGGTCATATCACTGAAATATGCAAAAGAATAAGTGAATATATGTACGAGCTGGCATCAAGTATTTTCCGGACTAATGCTGTAGCGCGCTGATAGATGGCAGCACACGTTGCGTGAGCAGTGAGAGCTAGCAGTGGCCTTCCACGAGGCAGTGTGCCAAGGGACATCGCTATGTTTACTTCGTAAGCTTTGAAATTTGTGTTTTCGTGATCGCGTGTATGCTGTAGTCTGCGATTTTTGTCATGGACAGGAAATTCGAACAAAGAACCAGCGTGAAATTTTGCGTTAAACTTAGGAAGTCTGCTAGAGAGGCATTGAGCATGCGTCGGCAAGCTTATGGCGAGGAGGCAGTTGGTAGTACGCAATGTTTTGAGTGGCACGGGCGTTTCAAAAGCGGAGGCACGTCCCTCGACATTTTATTCGACATAAACGGTATTGTGCATCGAGAATTCTTTCCCTAAACTGGACCGTCAATCGAGAGTTCTATTGCGACGTCTTGAAGCGTTTGAGGGAGGACATTCGACGAAAGCAACCGGATCTGTGGGGCACGGAGATTTGGATTCTTCTCGATGACAATGCACTATGTCACCAAGCTCTTCTCACTCGTGAGTTTGTCACCGAAAACAACATAGTATCGCTTTCGCATCCGCCTTATTCGCCAGATTTAGTACCATCGAAGACGATGATGTGAAGGCGCAATGGCCCAGTGGTTAGGGCAACGGACTCGCGGTCATAGGATCGCGTTTTCGATTCCCAGACCGGGCGTTGTGAGTGTTTATTGAGCGAAAACACCTAAAGCTCCACGATCCCCGGCAGGGGATGGTGGCGAACCCTACTGTACTCTTCCACCACAACTTTCTCTCACTCTTACTTCCTCTTTCTGTTGTACCTGTAATTCAAAGGGTCAGCCTTGTCACACTGTATCACGCTGATTATTCCCGAGAACTACGTTAAGGGTACACGTATCTGTGGAGTGCTCAGCCACTTGCACGTAAATTTCACGAGCAGGCTGTTCCGTTGATCGGATCAACTGGAACTCTCGACGTCGTAAGCGACGGAGTGCCAACAACAACAGTACCAGCGGACTTCCATCACTTCTCCAAAATGAAAATGCAGCTCAAAGGTCGCCGTTTTAACACCGTTGTCGAGATTCAGAGAGAATCGCAGAAGGTACTCGACTGGCTTACGGAAAACGACTTCTAGGCCGGATTCCAAAAGTGGCGGGGACACTGGGACTGGTGTACTGCTGCGCAATGTGACTGTTTCGAAGACGATGATGGCAAAACTTATGTAGATAAGTTATTCTTTTTATTAAACGTAACTAGTCCGGGAACTTTATGATGCCACCTCGTATCAAACAGTTACAAAGAATGCGAAGATTGGTATATAGTCAATTTTTTTTTTCATTTTAC
>NC_142935.1:91643287-91648287 GCF_046866305.1 Octopus bimaculoides
TTATTCATATTGCAGGTTGTATATCTAAGCTGTTTGCTGCTGCTGCTGCTGTTGTGGCTGTTGTTGTTGCTATTGTTGTGAATTGTATTCTTAACTTTTTATTGTTGTTGTTAACGCTGCTGTTGCTATTTGTTGATATGGTGATGCTGTCACTGATACCGAAATTGTTGGTAGTGTTGTTGTTGTTGTTGTCGTCGTTCTTTAACCGCAAGTTAGCCCTGATTCAGCAGACCGATGATCAAAGATATTCCAGCCATGACCATCACACCTTTTTCTTATGCAATGGGAACTCAGGACCACATTATATAACATTTCCTTTTTCTGAGGCAGTAGGATGTTCGACTTGAGGCAGGTTTGGCTGCTATTTCTAACTGGTCCAGCGATCGGTGATGACGTTGTTGTTGTCGTTGTTGATGATGATGATGTTGGTGTTGTTCAATTTGTTGTACAATCCTAGATCAGTTTTGTCCCAGCTGATATATAATCATAGACGTTCCAGTGATGACCACCTCATTCATTTTTCTCAAAAATGATACATTAACCCTTCGGCTATTGCGAGTGTTACGTTCCAAAACAGCCGGAATAGGGGAAAATCCGCGAAGTAGAAACAGTACTGTACTCTTTTACTCGTTTACTTGTTTCAGTCATTTGACTGCAGCCATGCTGGAGCACCGCCTTTAGTCGAGCAGACCAGCCCCGAGACTTATTCTTTGTAAGCCTAGTACTTATTCTATCGGTCTCTTTTGCCGAACCGCTAGGTTACCGGGACATAAACACCAGCACCGGTTGTCAAGAAATGCTAGGGGGACAAACAACACAGACGCACAAACATACATACACACACATATATACATATATACGATGGGCTTCTTTCAGTTTCCGTCTACCAAATCCACTCACAAGGCTTTGGTCAGCCCGAGGCTATAGTAGAAGACACTTGCCCAAGATGCCACGCAGTGAGACTGAACCCGGAACCATGTGTTTGGTAAACAAGCTACTTACCACAAATATTTTTTAAAATTATTTTTATAATTTGTATATATCTATTTTATTATAAATGCAAAATAACACCACGCACTCGGCTCCTGAGTTTCGTTTGCCATACTCATCTACGGTACACTACGTATTTTCTTTTAATGTATTTTAATTAAGGTGTTGTACAGCGCAGTACTGTACTCTATTTTTATTTATTAATTTATTAATTTTTAGGCGTGAAAATGCTTATTTTACCACAGAAATAATTAAATTCTAAAAAAATGTAAATACCTATCGGCCGCAGAAGCCCACGATATACTGAGGAGTCCGCGATATAAATTTACATATACTAGCCCAAAAATCCGCGATAGTACTAAGTGCGCGATAGGTGAACAGCGATGTACTCAGTGCGCAAAAGATGAACCGCAATATGGCGAGGGATTACTGCATATCAAAGGTTTCATTATACAAATTGTATGTTTATTAATGACAGAGCTTGATTAGAAGGAAATTTGGCTGCTATTTCTACGATTTGGAACGGCCGCAAAAAGGATCCTTTATTAGCTTGTTGGTAGCTGGTGTTTAGCTCAAAGTTAATCTTTATTGGGCAACGACAAAAAAAAAACAATAATACTTTCCATTGAAGCCACAACGCCTGAAATTTTAGTGGAAAGTGGTGGGGCTAGTCAGTTACATCGACGCCAATATAAAACTGGTACTAATTGTTCCTGAAAGGTTGAAAGGCAAAGGCGATCCAGATGGAATTTGAAAGAACGGTTCTGCTAGCACACCGCCTTTCAAATACTATTTCCACTATAGGCACAAGGCCTGAAATTTTGCGAGAGAGGTAAGCCAATTACATCAACCCCCAATACAAACCTGGTATTTATTTCATCAATCCACAAGGATGAAAGGTAAAGGTGATTTCAGAATGTAAAATTCGACGAAATGTTAATAAGCATTTTGTTCGAGTACAAACGATTCTGCCAGCTTATACCCTTTTTAAATATCCTTTTTAAAATAGGCACATAGCCTGAAATTTTGGGAGAGGGCTAAGTCGATTACATCAACCCCAAAAGGATGAAAAGTAAAGTAGAACCTCGGCGGAATTTAAAGACGGACAAAATGCCGCTAAGTATTTTGTCTAATTTTGCTCACGATACTCCATGTTTGCTGCTTTTAAAACGATAATAATAACGATTTCAAATTTTAATGCGAGGCCAGTGAATTCGGGGTTGAGAGTAAATCGATTACATTGACCTCAGTGTACCACTGGTACGTACTTATTTCATCAACTACGATAGGAATGAAAGGCAAAGTCGACCTCGGTAGAATTTGGGCTCAGAACACCAAGACTGACGAAACGCCGCTAAGCATTTTACATGGCATGCTAACGATTATGCCAACTGGCCCTCTTTTCGTAATAGACCTTTCTACAAAGGGCACGAGGTCTAAAATTTTGGGGAAAGGGGGCTAGTCGATCACATCGACCCCAGTGCTCGACTGGTACTTATTTTTTTGACCCCGAAACGATAGAAAGCAAAGTCGACCTTGGCGGTATTTGAACACAGAAAGTAGCGACGGACGAAATGCCGCTAAGTATATCGTCCGTAGTGCTGACGATTCTGCCAACTCGCCGCCTTAGCAACAACAACAACAACAACAACAACAATAATGATTTGAAATTTTGACACAAAGCCAGTAAGTTTGGGAGAGAGGATAAGTCGATTACATCAATACCAGTGCTCAACTGATACGTATTTTATCGACCTCGAAAAGATGAAAGAGAAAGTCGACTCCAGCGGAATTCGAAATCAGAACGTTAGGACGGACGAAACGTCGCTGAGCATTTTACCCGGGGTGCATAACGATTCTGTAATATCAACAACAACAACAAAAACAACAACAACGGTGTGAACAACCACAAAAGCAACCACGATGACTACAGCAACGGCAGAAGCGACACCTACAGCAGCTAAGTTAATGACTTCTAATTTTGGCACAAAGCCAGCAATTTTGAGGGAGAGAGTATATTAACAACAACAACAACAAAAACAATGGCTACAACAACAACAATGGCTACAACAACAACAATACCAGCGACACCAATGATGAAAGCAATTACAACAACAAGAATTACAATGATGACAATAACAGCATCGACGACAACAAAGGGAACCAGAACAATAAAAGCAACCATCACCACCGCCGCTGCCGCCGCCGCCGCCGCCGCCGCCACCACTTCCATCACCACCACAACAACAAAAACAACAATAGCTGAACTTAAGACTAGCCAAATCTGGAAACAGAGATGGTTAGTGGAAATTATTTCCTAAAACAATACAAAAAGTATTTATAGAGACAACATATGAAAAAAAAATACACAGTAGATGGCTAGATAGATAGATAGATGGATGGATAGATAGGTAGGTAGGTAGATAGATAGATAGATAGATAGATAGATAGATAGATAGATAGATAGATAGATGGCTAGATAGATAGATAGATAGATAGATGTATTTTTTTTCATATGTTGTCTCTATAAATACTTTTCTTTCCACGGCTAAACCTAAACTGTCCCCCACTCTTTTTACACGAGAACATTACTGTGATACACGATCCCTATTGATCGCTTTTTTTTTCTCTCGGTCCTTTTTGATCGAACTCCCCCCTTTTTTCCTTCCTACGATCCCTTTTGATCGACACCCACCCATACTCTTTTCTTTTTTCTTCCTTCCCCCTCCCAAAAAGAAAAGCTCTACATTGTATTCGTCCCATCTTTGTTGAGCCCTGTGTGGCTAATAAAAGAAATCTATCTATCTATCTATCTATCTATATTCCTATTACTTGTGTTAATTATTAGACTGCGGCCATGCTGGGGCACCATCTTCAAAATTTTTTAGCCGAATGAATCGACTCTTGTATTTCTTTAAAAGCATGGAACTTATTCTATCGATCTCTTTGGCGAACGGCTAGGTTACAGGGGCGTAAACACATCAACACCAGTTGTCAAGCAGTGGAATGGAGACAAACACAAACTCAAAAACGACGGGCTTCTTTCAGTTTCCGTCTACCAAATCCATTCACAAGGCTTTGGTCGGTCCGTGGCTATTGTAGACCACATTTGCCCTAGATGCCACACAGTAGAGTGAGCTCAGAACCTTGTCGTTGGGAAGCAAGCCTTATACCACACAGTCACGCCATTTAAATAAGTAGTGTCCGAGGTGGTATCAAAATTTTTCCGAACTAGTTCTGTAGTGCACCAAGTGGTTGCAGCACACGGTTGCGTGCACAGTGACTTTTATGAAGCAGTGTGCCAAATGATATCTTTGTGTTTACTTCACAAGTTGCGAAATTTTTGATTTTGTGATTACGTATATGTTGTAGTCTGCGATTTTGTTATGGAGGGGAACAAAGCGGTAAAGTAAAATATTGTGTTAAACTTGGGAAGTCTGCCACAGAGACATTGAGCATGCTGCGGCTAGCTTACGGCGACGAGGCAATGAGTCGTACGCAATGTCTCAAGTGGCACGGGCGCTTCAAAAGCGGAAGAACGTCCCTGGAAGACGATGAGCAATCTGGAAGACCTGTCACGAGCGTCACCCCCGGAAATGTGGTATTGTGCATCGAGAATTCATCCCTCAAGACCAGAGCGTCTATCGAGATTTCTACTGTGACGCTTTGAAGCGTTTGAGAGAGGACATTCGGCAAAAGCGACCGGATCCGTGGAGTTTCTCGTCAAGAAGTGAAACATGGTATCACTTCTACAACCGCCTTATTTGCCAGATTTAGCACCCGCGGACTTCCATCTCTTCTCCAAGTTGTAAATGCAGCTCAAAGGTTCCTATTTTAACACTGTCGTCGAGATCTAGAGCAAATCACAGAAGGTCTTCGACACGCTTACGGAAAACGACTTCCAGGCCAGATTCAAAAGCTGGCAGTAATGCTGGCCCCGGTATATATCTGTGCAGCGTGATTATGTCGAAGGAAATGGTGTTAAGCTTCGGTTCATAAGTTCTTCCTAA
>NC_142935.1:91655787-91658287 GCF_046866305.1 Octopus bimaculoides
TTTCAGTGTATTTATGTGTTGTGATCCTGAATTAGGTAGGGGACGTATGGCCCGTGGTCCTAGCCTTGGATGAATTCTGAAACTAATGTTGGGGTCGTTTGGGCAAAGCTGATGGTATATTCTCCACATCGTGCAAATGATGCATCGGTCACGGTGGCGCTGGAGAGAATAGAGTTTCTCTGGTTTAAGGTGGTCCCAATAATAGAGATCAGTCATGCCCTTAATTCTTTTAATGAATACCCCCTGGGGTGATTCAGTTTCGAAATGTATTGTTTTGTATGGGGAGACCACAGGGGGAAGCAGCATTCGAGGTGTGACCGTACAAAGGAGGAGAAAAGAGGAAGGATGATACCTTGTTCTCTGGACCGGAAGGTTCTTAGGGTCCAGGAGCTCATCCTACGAGCTTTCTCGACCTTATTGCTGATGTGGGCACTCCAGCTGAGATTGTTATCAACACTTACTCTTAGGTCTCTGATATTATTAGATGCTGTGAGTGGGTCCCCTAAAGGAAAAGAGTATGTATGTTCTAGCATAGTCTTTCTTCCAAAATGCATTAGTTCAAATTTTCCCTCGTTTAGTAGCATTTTGTTTCTGTCTGTCCATTGACTCACAGCATGTAGATCAGACTACCTATCTACATCTGTGGTGGTAACCGAGGCAGTCAGGGATGATGGCGATATTAAGTGATGTGAAAGACTGTGGTGATGGCGTTGGAGAGTAAGGCAGCAGCGTCAGAAGTCTGAATAGTGTGTGTATGGCAGTTGTGGTAGCGATGGTGGTGGTACTGGGGATGGTGATGGTTGAAAACAATCAACAGAAAGAGAGAGACAGAGACGGAAAAAGAGGGGCTAGACAATAAATAATCGTACTGACCCCTGAATGGGAAGACAAAAAATCTGGTTTATCGTGCAGCTTTGCAATAAGTTCCAAGTCCACATATTATATCATTGTTTTGATGAAAATTGTTCATTGCTTGAAAAATATTAGTCCAGTTTGATAAAATTTAATATGTACTCAATGCATGAAGTGTCATTGTAGGGCCCAAAGCCCAAAGAAGAGCCCTCCATTGGAACTTTTGTTTATCCGGATAATTGCCTATATATATATATATATATATATATATATATATATATATATATATATATATAATACAAAGAATATATATGCATGTATACACACATATATGTATATACTTACATCTACATGTGTATATAGATGCATATCAGGGTACAGGACGTTAGAACAATGAACTACAGACAACGGAACGAACACATAGGAAAACAGAAAGCCACTTGGAATTATTCATCAGCTGCCTCTATTCTAACTAGACGTTTCGAAGATAAGGCAGAACGTACCCTAGAATAGTCTCTTCCTGAGTAGTGGATCAACCCACTAAACAGAGGATTCCAAGGTGGCAAACGTAAACCAAGACAGGAAAAATTCGACAGTGAAAACAACATAAAAAAGCCGTACGGCCAAACGCGAATCTGATGTAGAACGCTAGTAGTTCGTCTTGCCTTCACAGCGATACACACACACACACACACACACACACACACACACACACACACACACACACACACACACACACACACACACACATACATATATATATATATATATATATATATATATATATATATATATATATATACACCGGAGTAAGCACATAAATTCGAAACACAGTGGAAAAATAGTACTCAAATACCAGAGGTAGAGTAAAATGCTTTATTAAAAAGTAGCGAAAATATTCGTCGGACAGTTTTGTTTATATATATATATATAACAGTGTTAATTTATGACAGTGTTAATATATAACACTGGCAACATGACAGTGTTATTTTTGAATGTTTGTCAAGAATGTAGCTAGTACGAAACAATATCGTGTATATACTAGATATTCAATGATTATTGAAACCACTTCGTGCAAAATACAGTTTTGCACGATCGATAATTTGTAGTTTTGATAGTGAGACCTATGTTTATTTTTAAAGCCCTAAATGTACTTAGAGAATGTTGTATCATATCTGTTTAAAACGCCGTCGATAGTTTGATAAGGAAATGTGGTCGATCATCTAGTTGAAATCCTAAAGATATGTGTTTATATCATGGTGAATTCAAATTTCTAAAAAGTTTCTATTATGTTCACAATAGGAAGCTCAATAAAACATTGAAGATCACCAACACAGATCATAATCTTTCACTAGCTATCTTTAAGATATATAGTCAGAAAGTTTAATCTTTCTTCATTAACTATATCATAAGACAACGTGAAAAACAACAAAAATTAAGGATAATGGCAAAGAACAAAACAATTCCATAACATCAAACTCATCGGATCAGATGAGCGGCAACAACTTTTGGTATAAACTGTTAACCAAATCCAATGCAGAGGCAGTACAAGAACCACGCAGATGATAGAATTTCGCATTATCTCATCATTTGACACGTGCTGCTATAAAAATATTCGCGTGGAAAATTAATTTTGCGTTTCCTTAGA
>NC_142935.1:91663287-91665787 GCF_046866305.1 Octopus bimaculoides
ATAAGGGTTGTCCCTATTGTCATCGGAGCATTGGGTTCAATACCACCCAAACTTTAGAAATAACCTATAATCTAGGGGTATTGTAAAAATCAGCATTACTTGAAACAGCATGCATATTTCGTAAAGTACTGTCTGTCTGAGGTCTTTGTTGTGCCTTGACAGACAGTACAAACCCCCAGTAGACACAATATCTTCAATTAACAACATCACAATATTGGATACTGTGCGAACCTTAAATAATAATAATAATAATAATAATAGTTGTAGTAGTAATAATAATAATAATAATAATAATAATAATCCTTTCTACTGTAGGTACAAGGCCTGAAATTTTAGGGTAGTGGGGATAAGTCGATTTCACCGACCCCAGTACACTACTGGTACTTATTTTGTCGACCCCGAAAGGATGAAATGCAAAGTCGATCTCGCCGGAATTTGAACTCAGAACGTGAAGACAGACGAAATACCTCTAAGCATTTCGCCCGGCGTGCTAACGATTCTTTTCTACTCTAGGCACAAGGCCCGAAACTTTTGGGGAGGGGGGGGGCAGTCGATTAGATCGACTCCAGTACGCAACTGGTACTTAATTTATCGACCCCGAAAGGATGAAAGGCAAAGTCGACCTCTGTGGAATTTGAACTCAAAACGTAAAGATAGACGAAATATTACTAAGCATTTTGCCCGGTGTGCTAACGATTCTACCATCTCGCCGCCAACAACAATAATAATATCCTGATGCACTATATGGCATTGGTTCTCATGGCTTCTGATTTTAACTGATTATGAGTGCTAACATGTATATGTTTTGTCACAGTGTATAAGATGGGCTACAGCAAATATTCGGCTCAGTGCCACAGATTTGCTTGTGAGATGCTTGACTTTAACCAGTTGAACATATCCCTTCGTAGCTAACGATATGTGCATCTCTGATCACGAATAAGAGTAGTGGGGGATCCATCATAACCATGTGTTAAGAGGAATATCTTTGGGCCCCACCTGCAAGGTCATGCACCGTTTATCTTGATATGAGATAATCATGTTGCACACATATGGTTGTGATATCGTGTGCTTGGTGTACCCTTATCAGACGGGTAGTCATTATGGGTATATTAGGTTTCGTATATCTTTACCACTGTGTTACTTTGATGGTATGCGATGTTTTCTCACTGAGTAATAATAATAATAATGATAATAATAATAATAATAATAATAATAATAATAAGTATTCAGGAGTCAATGAACTAGATAGGATACAACATACACAAATGAAAGAAAAAATAAAGAAAGAGTACTATAGACGAGTTAGATCACTACTAAAAACAGAGCTCAATGCTAAAAACAAGATAATGGGTATCAACACTTTAGCTGTCCCAGTTATAAGCTACAGCTACAACATCCTTAACTGGACACTAAACGAACTATGTAAAATAGACAGGAAAACAAGAAAAATAATGACAGGATATAGGATGCACCACCCAAAATCTGACATAGAAAGGCTATATATACAACGCACAGAAGGTGGCAGGGGTCTTATACAGCTAGAAAACTATTATAAAATAACCACCATAGGACTGCAAAAATACCTACTCCAGAAGCAAGGGAAACTAATACAAATAGCCACAAAACACGAGCAAAACAAAAAACTGTTTTCAGTATTTAAGGAAGCTGACAAATACAAACAAGAAATCAATCTACCTAACAAATACGAAGAAGAAGAAGAAGAAACAACAAAAGCTATAAAACAAATGAAATCCAAACTAAAACTAGAACAACAACGGACCATGATAAAACGATGGCAAGAAAAGCCCCTACATGGTAAATACTGGGCTAAACTAAATGCGAAAGAAATAGACAGAGAAAAATCCCAGCAATGGCTGAGAAGCTCAGGACTCAAAGCAGAGACTGAAGGATTTTTAATTGCTGCACAAGACCAAAGCCTCCCCACCAGAAATTACCAAAAACACATAATGAAAAGAAATATAACAAGTAACTGTAGAATATGTGGAGATCGACAAGAAACAATAAATCATATTATCTCTGGCTGCCCAGTCCTGGCTAAGAAGGAATATACTCACAGACACGACAGAGCTAGGACCTATATACACTGGAAGCTATGCCAACATTATGGAATAGCAACAGAAAAAAGATGGTATAAACACACGCCAGAAAAGGTCACAGAAAACGAGAAAGCAACCATACTCTGGGATATGCCAATACACACAGATAGAGAAATTAAGGCTAATAGACCAGATATAGTTGTCAAAGATCATGAAGGAAAAAAATGCCTTCTAATTGATGTTTCAATACCAGCAGATGACAACGTTTCTCTAAAAGAAATGGAAAAACTTTCAAAATACAAAGACCTGGAAATAGAGATAACTCGAATGTGGAATCTAAAAACAGAAACAATTCCTATCATAGTAGGTGCCTTAGGTATAATAAAAAAATATTCAGACAAATACATAACAAAAACACCAGGACTTACAAATATATATAACAT
>NC_142935.1:91670787-91675787 GCF_046866305.1 Octopus bimaculoides
TTCTGTTTTGACTCTTATTTCTAGCAATGCTGGTGCTTACTAGTACCCTCCGTCACTTTAGTGACGACTATTCTTGTTGCCTTTCGGTTGTAAATTGCGAATGGCCACCTTAATAATTTATAATTCTCACTTCACCATTTTCGGAACAGTCAATGTTTCCTGTGGCGTTCTTTACAAGAGTGACAAGGTGAGTTAAACTTTTAACCATCGGCGACGGTGTAATGCGTCAGTGACGAAGTTTAAATCAAATCTGAAATCATCGATGAAAGGACGCCATTTCGGTTGCCGAAGGGAGGTTGTCTACCTTGTCAGTCGTTAGAAAACGCTGGTGCTAACTAACACCCTGCGTCACTTTAGTGATGACGACTATATTTGTTGCCTTTCGGTTGTAAATTGTGAATAACCACATTAATAATAATAATAATAATAATGATATATATATATATATATATATATATATATATATATATATATATATATATATATGTATGTATATATATGAGTAGAAACGTAAGTTCTTTCTTATTTACATACTAACCTCGCACACACACACACACACACACACACACACACACACATGTATATATACGATTCTGGTAATCGGTAATTGATAATGTACTGAATAGCGGACGCAAAATTTCTTGAGGAATTCAACTTTGCCATTTATCGAATACGGAAAGGAAGAATCTACAGGCCAGTGGTAACGATTTTCAAAGGAACGGCAGAGATAATTTCAAGAAAGCATGCGCCCTTCTTTTCTGAGTGTCGCACACAATTCTCTTTAGGTTCTTTTTTCCTTCTTTAAAAGCATGAAAAACTTCGGTTTATTAAATGTATTTTTGGTTACTTTATTCCAGTGCAGTACAACTACACGAATTATCTAAATTCATGCCACGTGTCCCAACCTACCTATTTGTTTTCACTCATACAGTGAATACATTCACACACAAACACTTACAAAAATATACACAAACACAAACATACATATATATGTAAAATTAGACACAAATGATAAGAACACATAACTGACGCCGCGAGGACAATTTCCTTCATCGGCTCTAAATTCGTGAGATTCTACGTAGTTTCGGTATATTAGGACAGTACTTCATAATCTTATGTGCGCCAAGCGCTCTAAATTCAGTTTTTAGTCTTTGATGTATAGTGTTTGGGGCATGAATAAATATAATTAAATCATTAGCCACGGAGTCAGACTTTCTTAGGAACAGGATAAAACCGAAACACAAATCACATGAAAAAATATAGATATGTAGTGAAGTTAAACGCTAGAGACAGAAAATATAAATAATACACAAGAAGGATATGGTTAAGCCTTAGAGGCTAAGACAGGAGGAAGTAATAAGGAAAGATTAATATATATAAAAAAGACCATATTGGTATCTTATTAGCGAAATAAAACAACAAAACAAATTATTTGGAAACAGTGTTAACGTCTGGCCGTGGAAGAAGACTAAAATATTGGATTCCAGTTCGAAGCAAACGGAAAGAATGGATAGACAGATGAGAGAGCTTTATAATCGCTCGCTTGGCGAATAATAGCAAAAGAGGAAGAAAAAGGAAGGATTGGAAGCCAGAATGGAATTTTGAAGAGAACGAGATACTACAAAAGAACGTTGACAAAAAATGGGAGAAGCAGAAGGACAACGGAATAGGGAAGTAGAGAGAGAGCGAGTGAGAGGGAGAGAGAGAGAAAGAGACAGAGAAAAAGAGACAGAGAGAACGAAAGAGAGAGGGAGAGAGAGAAGGAAAAAAGTGAGAAAGAAAAAGAGGGGTAGAAAGAGTATGAAAGTGAGAGAAAGAATGAGAAAGAAGTAAAATGACACTGTACATACACACACACACACACACACACACACACACACACACACACACACACGTCTACATAAATATGCACACACATCAACACAGTGAAATGGTGATGCGATAATGCCGTATTAAACTGTGCATATCTACTTCAAGCAAACTCTGACTCTCTCTCTCTCTCTCTCTTTCTCCCGCTTTCTCTTTCTCTCTCTCTCTCTCTCTCTCTCTCTCTCTTTCTCCCGCTTTCTCTTTCTCTCTCTCTCTCTCTCTCTCTCTCTCTTTCTCCCTCTTTCTCTTTCTCTCTCTCTCTCTCTCTCTCACCCTTTTTATATTTAAATTGCTTATCTACCAACATATTTCTACCTATCTGTTATCTAACTCTGTGTAGTTATCCCGAGTTCTAGGAACAGATCCACCCAGCCATCCGTTCATCCAGCCGTCTGTCTGTCTGTCCGTCTGTCTGTCCGTCTGTCTGTCTGTCTGTCTGTCCGTCTGTCTGTCTGTCTGTCCGTCCGTCCATCCGTCCGCCGTGGCTGTGTGTCTGTTTGTGTATCTGTTTGTCTTTGTCTGTCTGTCTGTCTGTCTCTGACTATCAATTTGTCCGTCTGTTTCTGTCTGTCTGTCTGTCTGTCTGTCTGTCTGTCTGTCTGTCTGTCTGTTTGTCTCTCTCTCTCTCTCTCTATCTGTCTATCTATCTATCTATCTATCTGTCCATCTATATTTGTATTTGTCTTTCCCTTTCACTCTCTCTTTACCTGCCTGTCTGTCGATCAGTCTGTTTGTTTTCTTTGTCTATGAGTCTGTCCGTCCGTTTGTCTATCTCCACCCCCTCTCTCTCCCTCTCTCTCTCTTTCCCACTATCTGTCTATCTTTCTATCTATCTATCTATCTATCTATCTATCTAATTAAAGGCAGTTATAACAAATAAATAAATTATGCGATCAGATTTTAATCATAAAACCTAGATCGATTAAATGTGTCCGTCATAATATAAATTATCTACGTAAACAAATTCAGGCCTCGCCGCCTCCACCACTATTCGAGTTACTCCTATCACTTCCCCCAGCATTCGCCCCACAACCATCAGTATGATAACGATGACCCACCACCAGTACCTACCACGACTATCACAGTTACCACCACCACCACCACCACCACCACGTACAGCACAGAATCCACGGAGTCTGTTGCTGAAAAATAATGTAATTAAGTGTGGAATGCGGTTTTGAAACTAATAAACCACCACGACTACGACTGCTGCCACCACAACCACTGCTGCCACCCCTGCCACTGCTCCCACCCCTGCCACTGCTGCCACCACAACCACTGCTGCCACCCCTGCCACTGCTCCCACCCCTGCCACTGCTGCCACCACAACCACTGCTGCCACCCCTGCCACTGCTCCCACCCCTGCCACTGCTGCCACCACAACCACTGCTGCCACCCCTGCCACTGCTCCCACCCCTGCCACTGCTGCCACCACAACCACTGCTGCCACCCCTGCCACTGCTCCCACCCCTGCCACTGCTTCCACCACAACCACTGCTGCCACCCCTGCCACTGCTCCCACCCCTGCCACATCTTCCACCACAACCACTGCTGCCACCACAACCACTGCTGCCACCCCTGCCACTGCTCCCACCCCTGCCACTGCTGCCACCACAACCACTGCTTCCACCCCCGCCACTGCTGCCATCCCTACCACTGCTGTCACCGCCGCCACTGCTGTGATCGCTGTCATCGCTGCCACCGCCACTGTCACCAACGCAACATCACTGCTGCCAATGTCATACCACTACCACTACCAGTGCAACTGGTAGTGAAAAGACGAAATGCAAAGTCGTTCTCGGTGGTGTTTGAACTCAGAACCCGAAGACCGACGCAAGATCGCGGTAATAATTCTGCCAGCTCATCACCATGGTAATAACGGTGGACGTATGAGCGTTCATTTTTTTGCCCGAACTACCTGCACAAATGATTTTGTTTATGGTGATCAAATGTATGTGCCGTACAATAGCTCACTCCATCCATCAAATCACCATTGCCTGAATAGATGCACAGTGTACCACTCATCAGGTGTCGAAGTGATTGCAGAGCAAGGTGTGATCAGGTGTTATTCTCAAGAACACAACACACCACTCGTCAAGTAATTGAAACTACGATTACGCGACCGTGAATGCACTATGCCATGCATCCTCACTATAATAATAATAATAATAATAATAATAATAATAATAATAATAATAATAATAATAATAATGGCTGAAGGCTGAAGTTCAAAAGATAGTGCTCATGGGAAATGCCCATATCCTACGTAAAATACTGTCTATGTGATCTCAAAATTTAAAACGAACACATCATTTTCTTATGGTTTCTTAAACATTCTCTAGAATAACACTATGTAAAAATCCAAATATTTTGTACCCTAGGTATAACGCCTACATGAACTTCTGACTTGTTGTCTCTTGAGGTCTCTCGGTGAGACTTGGATCCAACTTGTACAAATGCAAAGCAAAAGTCAAACATACAATAATAATAATAACAACAACAATTTCAAATTTTGGCAAATCAGCGAGTTGGGAAGAGGGGGTTAAATGGATCACATTGACCTCAGGTTCAACCGGTACGTTATTTTACCGACCTCGAAAGAATGAAACACCAAGTCGACCTCAGAATGTGAAAGACAGGTCAAATGCTGCTACCATTTTTCCGGTATGCTAACGATTCTCTTAGTTCACCATATTTCCCGCCAACTCAATGCTTTCGAGTTTTGGCACTGGGCTAGCAGATTTTGAGGTGTGGTGGCTATTAATTACTTCGATCCCCAGTAGTTGATCTGTATATAGTTTATCGACCACGAAAGGATACACGGAAAAATCGGGTGGAATTTGATCCCAAAACTTAATGTCGGACAAAATGACGCTAATCACAATGTTCAGAGCGGCAACGACTCTGCCAAAACAGCACCTTAACAACAACAACAACAACAACAACAACAACAACAACAACAACAACAACAATGGCCAAAAGGCCTGATATAGTTATCAGAGATCATCAAGAAAAATGCTTTCTAATCGATGTATCAATACTAACAGATGACAATGTTTCCCTAAAAGAAACGGGGAAACATACAAAATGCAAAGATCTGGAAATAGAGGTAACTCGAAGGTGGAGTCTAA
>NC_142935.1:91680787-91683287 GCF_046866305.1 Octopus bimaculoides
GAAATCAGCTTGGTCTTTGATCCTTGCAGGGACGATGAAATAAGTACCAGTTGAGCGTTGGGGTCGATGTGGTCGTCTAGTCCCCTCTACCCACTGAAATGACTGGCCTTGTGCCAAATTCTGAAACCATTATTATTAATGGCAGCGAGCTGGCAGAATCGTTAGCATGTCGAAGAAAATGCTTTGCTGTATTTCTTCCGGCTCTTTCGTCTTTTCTCGATCGGTAAAATAAATGCCTGCTGAGAACTGGCTTCGATGAAGGCGACTTGTTCCCATCTCCAATTGCTAGCATTCTCTCAAAATCTAAAAACGTTATTGATATTTCTTCCGGCTTTACATTATAAGCTCAAATTCCGCTGAGGTCAGCTTTGCCTTTCATCCATCCGGATTCGATAAAATACGTACCAGCGGTGCACTGACGGCGATGTAACCGACTGGATCCTTTTCACCAAATTTCAGGCCGTGTGCCTAAAGGAGAAAAGATTATTATTATTGTTGCTGTTGTCACTGAGTAGCACGTTATTTTTATTTTATTATGTCATTGCTCTAGCTGTTCAAATATAATTTTCTTTAGTTTTCCAGTTTAAGGATTAGCTAAGGTGTATTTCGATTATTTATTTCGTCGTGACACTGATCGGGAGCAGAATGTGATGGATATTCGTATTTATATTGGCCGTAACAAGAAACTGAACTCATCGAAATATCGTGTAAAATTGCTGAATAATTTCCTTTCTACTCTAGGCCCGAGGCGTGAAACTTTGTGGGGAGAGGAATAATCGATTACATTGACCTCAGTACTCAACTGGTACTTTTTTTATCAACCCCGAAAGGATGAAAGTCAGTGTTGGCCTCGGCGGAATTTCAACTCAGAACGTAAAAGACGGACGAAATGCCGCTCAGCGTTTTGCCCGCAGTGCTAACGATCCTGCCAGCAATTGCTGAATTATATGAGAACTGCAAATGGTGCTTTATAATTGAAGGTATGGATTGTGTGAGAAAAGAAAGAAGACCGGTTGGGGAAACATTTCTATATTTTTACGAATTCGGACTTTTCCGTTCTGGCTAAAAATGAATAAATAAATACTGAAACAACTGTCAAATCATCACTACCATCAGCAGCATAATCGTCATCATCAACATCATCATCATCATCAACAACATCATCATCATCATCATCATCATCAGTAGTAGTAGTAACAGCAGCAGCAGCAATCGCAGCAGCAGTGCCTACGCGTTTGTCCTCACTAAAAGCTACCACTCCCCACCCATTTTCGTCATCATCGCCATTATCGTCGCCTCCTCCCTCAACTCCACCACCACTACTACAATAAACAAAGCTATATTGCTTCCCTTCTGTAATTAACGAGGCCCTGAGGTAAAAAGCTCAAGGTTTGTGCTTTACTATGCGATCTATTCGTTCAGTCAGAAATGAATGCCCATCTCCCCTCATTGAACTATTCAGTATAACTAAGTGAACACAAAATGCAGAGCTGTTAACATCTCTACCTTAACGCATGTTAAAAAGTACATGAACGATATCAAGGTTTCTATAAGACACATCAGCAAAGAGAAGTAATATGGTGATGGCTTTACGCCTGAATCTAGAGAAAACCGGAAAATTGCTACTGAGAAAACCGGAAAATAGATAAATATGCTACTCCGAAAAGAGCATTTATTACTACTGTCCTATGTAGAGCTATGAGTAACCAAGATTACATACAACAGTGTGTCGCCTGATGTAAGCGTTAGTTTTTGTTTCTTTTTATAAAAGGCAACATCCTATCAGAACTATTCGGTGCTCAGCACTATTCAGGAGATTTGCAAATGCTTCTCAACCCGATGACGTAATGAACATTCGTAACCCTTTGCCTGACCAAAGTATTTTCATGTGTTTCTCGTAAATGTTCACACTTGTTTTCAGATAATGTCGTACGTCCCAAGTTACTTGGTGGTTAAAAAAAAAATGGGGATGTGTATCATATAATGCATGTACGCCAGTGAATTATGTCCTGGGTATCGTATGTGATATAGAGAGGACAGGCAAAGGGTTAGCATAATATCTTTGATAAGCGACGATTCAATAAGAAGTGAGATGAAAAGTAGATGTTATTGAGCTATGGGATGAGATGTAAACATTAATGTTGAAGCTGTTAATTACACTATTATTGTGGTTAGGGCGGTGAGCTAGTCAGAATCGTTAGCACGCCGGGTAAAATGCTTAACGGCATTTCGTCCGTATTTGCCTGCTGAGTTCAAACGCCGACGAGGCCGACGTTTCCGTTCATCCCTTCCGTGGTCGATAAAATAAATACCAGTTGAACACTGGGGTCGAGGTAATCGACTTATTCCCATGAAATTGCTGTCATTGTGCCAACATTTCAAATCGATACTGTAGTTGTTGGTTTTGTGGTTCGAACTGCATGCATTTGTTTCCTAGTTCTCTATTTTTATTAATTCCCTGTTCAATGCTGAGTTGTGTCCGAAGGTATCGCTGCTTCCT
>NC_142935.1:91685787-91695787 GCF_046866305.1 Octopus bimaculoides
AGGCGATGTCACGGTTGGGACGCCTTTTATCATATGTCTGCTAGATCAAAGATAATATGACAAGAAGAAGAAACAGAAAAAACCCCAAAACAACGACAACAACAATAGCAACTACAACAACAATAGCAACTACAACAACAGAGGATAGACAATGATTCCGCAGTTATTGAATTGGCCAATTACTGGCCAATTGTAGCTCTGCATACGATCAGGGAAACAGACTCTATTAAATATTAAACATAATATAAAATAACATAATATAATATAATATAATATAATATAATATAATATAATATATGTTATAATACAATATAATACACAGACGTTAAAAATAGATATTCGTGCGCTTGTGTGTGTGTATATATATAGAGAGATAGAGATGGAGATAGATAGATAGATAGATAGATAGATAGATAGATAGATAGATAGATAGATAGATAGATAGATAGATAGATAGGTATATGCATAGTAAATAATCACCATAATTTATTTTTAAATATTTATTTCTGGAAGCAAAATAATGTGATTTGCTACATTAAAATACTTTATCTAATGTTGTGTAGACATGTTTAGTGCAGTTTAATCCATTTGATTAGTTATTTAATCTCTTTGGGCATCGCTCTAATGAGTAGATAAAACGGTATAATGTGTGTGTGTGTGTGTGGGGGGTCTATTTACTTTTGAACTCTGAGTGTGTACTTATGCATCTATCTATCTATCTATCTATCTATCTATCTCTCTCTCTCTCTCTCTCTCTCTCTCTCTCTCTCTCTCTCTCTCTATATATATATATATATATATATATATATATATATATATATATATATATATATATATATATATATATATATATATATATCTGTACATACATACATACATACATAACTGGCACTCCATTGGTTACGACGGCGAACCTTCTAGCTGATCTGATCAACGGAACAGCCTGTTCCTGAAATTAACTTTTAAGTGGCTGAGCACTCCACAGACGCGCGTACCCTTAACATCGTACTCGGAGAGATTCAGCGTGATACAGAATGTGACCAGGCTGGCCCTTTGAATTACGGGTACAACTCATTTTTACCAGCTGAGGAGACTGGAGCACTGTGAAATAAAGTGCCTTGCTCAAGGGCACAACGCACCACCGGGAATCGAACTTAGAATCTTATGATCACGAACCGAATACACTAACCACTAAGCCACGCACCTTCACCCATACATACATACATACACACACACACGCATACATACATACATACATACATACATACACACACACGCATACATACATACACACACACGCATACATACATACATACATACATACATACATACATACATACATACATACATACATACATATATGTGTGTGTGAGAGGTCAAATCGTGTTGGACTGGCCAAGGAGTATACAACAACGACACTATCAACAACAACAGTAAAGTACACCAACTTGACTCATATCAAAGCAACGATGATATTTGTATGTGCATGTGCACATTCATTATGCTAGAAACACCAGCCATATCACGATCAAATCATACCCAATTAATTAATTGGGTAGGAATCAGATGTATTTCTTCGTGTGACGGATCTCACATGTTGTTCATCAATGACAATTCAATTGTTCAAGCCTCTGAATTACTTTCTTCTTAAACCAACGAATAAGTGACTGAGTATCTCTCAGATACACAAAACCCTTAAAGTAGCTCTCAGGTACGTCGTCGAGCTGGCAGAATCGTTAGCACGCAGGGCAAAATGTTTAGTACCATTTCGACCGTACTTACGTTCTCAGTTCAAATTTCGCTAGAGTCAACTTTGCCTTTCAACGTTTAGAGACCAATAAAATAAGTATCAATTGAAAACTGGGGTCGATGTAATTACTTAACCCGTCCCACGAGGTTGCTAAACTTGTGCTAAAATTTGAAACCGTTATTATTATTATTATTATTATTATTATTATTATTATTATTATTATTATTATTATTATTATTATTCAGTAGTTTTATTTTTATAGCGTGCTTTCACTTCACTACCGAGCGCAGCTCTGTGTGCCTTGGGTATGTGCTGTGGTTTGCTGTGATGCTCTTATGGTTACTGTATTGAAAGTGGATGTGTGCAGTGCCCAGTAGTGCAATTTTCTGTATGTTATATATATTTGTAAGTCCTGGTGTTTTTGTTATGTATTTGTCTGAATATTTTTTTATCATACCTAAGGCACCTACTATGATAGGAATTGTTTCTGTTTTTAGATTCCACATTCGAGTTATCTCTATTTCCAGGTCTATGCATTTTGAAAGTTTTTCCATTTCTTTTAGAGAAACGTTGTCATCTGTTGGTATTGATACACCAATTAAAAAGCATTTTTTTCCTTCATGATCTTTGACAACTATATCTGGTCTATTTGCCTTAATTTCTCTATCTGTGTGTATTGGCATATCGCAGAGTATGGTTGCTTTCTCGTTTTCTGTGACCTTTTCTGGCGTGTGTTTATACCATCTTTTTTCTGTTGTTATTCCATAGTGTTGGCATAGCTTCCAGTGTATATAGGTCCCAGCTCTGTCGTGTCTGTGAATATATTCCTTCTTAGCCAGGACTGGGCAGCCAGAGATAATATGATTTATTGTTTCTTGTCCATCTCCACATATTCTACAGTTACTTGTTATGTTTCTTTTCATTATATGTTTTTGGTAATTTCTGGTGGGGAGGCTTTGGTCTTGTGCAGGAATTAAAAATCCTTCAGTCTCTGCTTTGAGTCCTGAGCTTCTCAACCATTGCTGGGATTTTTCTCTCTATTTCTTTTGCATTTAGTTTAGCCCAGTATTTGCCACGAAGGCGCTTTTCTTGCCATCATTTTATCATGGTCCGTTGTTGTTCTAGTTTTAGTTTGGATTTCATTTGTTTTATAGCTTTTGTGGTTTCTTTTTTTCTTCTTCCTCTTCTTCATATTTATTAGGTAGTATGATTTCTTGTTTGTATTTGTCAGCTTCCTTAAATATTGAGTTAAACTAAACAGAAAAGAAATAGACAAAGCGAAATCCCAGCAATGGTTGAGGCGTAACGTGGTACTAAAACTACAATTCGGTCTTTGAGGGGTCGGAACGGACGCAGCCTACACGAATCGAAGCAGGCTTGTGCAGAGTTTCAGCGGCACTTTGCTGAACTGTACGGGGTGCGCGGTGGCCCGGTGGCAGAGGTAAACTTCACTTCCTACCTTGATGGTATGCCGTGGCTTTCGGCCCAGGATGTGGAGTTCTGCGAAATGCCGATAACGGCTGAAGATATCCGTATGGCATTGGCTAGTTGCACGCGGGAGAGGTCTCCAGGACTGGATGGTCTTCGAGCTTTATATACATATGCCAGACTTGTTTGATGAGCTTTTCGGAGACGTCTATCGCAACTGGCAGCAGAATGAGAGAATATCCGGGCCAAGGTGTGGTGACACTACTGAGAAAGGATCCCAAGAAGGGGACCATTGTTGATAACTTTAGGCCTCTAATTCTGCTAAATACAAAATACAAACTTTTGGCCAAGGTGTTATCAAAGAGGTTGGCGCTTGCCTGTCACAGACTAGTGGGTGATGCGCAGACTTGCGCTATCCCTAGCAGAACTATACGCAACTTCCACCTCACGCGATACGTGATAGACAGCGTTGTGGAGAGCTTCACAGAAGGACCTCTTAAGTTGCTCGGAGTCTGGATCTCCAAGTGGACAAGAACTAGAGTGAGGTAACATCAGGGTGGCCAGTCTCACTCAGAAATGGGCCGAGAGGAAGCTGTCCTTGAAAGGTCAGGTAGAAGTGGGGATTGCGTACATCACATCCGTCATATACTACCGTTTGACTGTCGTCCCTTGCCCCGCTTTGTGACTGAACGGGTTGGTGTGTTTGCTCTTCTGCTTCCTGTGGAGGGGACAGGTACTGCTTGTCAGACGGTCCATTTGCTGTCAGGACACGTTGGATGGAGGACTGGGCAAGCCGTAGCTGAGGATGCACAGACATGCACTGAGGCTGCGACATCTCCAGCAATACCTTAAGGGTGAGCAGGTGCGGTCGCCGTTCGTTGAGCGAGATTTTCCATAGCTCGTCTCCTTGATGGAGCTACAGTCCTGGATCTGGTGTAGACCGAGGCAGGGCGCTTGGCACCTAGGGTGTCTCCAATCGCTCGCAGCCCTCGGATTAATGGAGGGGATTAGACTAAGTTTGTTGAAAAGTTGGTGAATGTGGCAAGAATGGCCCGCGTGAACGAGCCAACTCTAAGTGTGCGCCTGTAGGTCAGATGGAAAGGAGAGGAGAGGGTGCCTTCCCGACGAGCCGTTGATGTTAAGGAGTCCGCGTATGTTAGCTCTCTTTGGTCACCTTATGGTGGAACTCCCACCAATTGGGGAAGCATGTTGTTGATTCAATCTCTTTGTTAATCGTTGTGTCTGTTTGTTGCTTACGCGTTTAACCTCACTATCCCTTGACTGTGTACCGTCCTCTATGTTTTGTGTTCGGCCCGGGTGGCCAGTAAAGAAAGTATTATTATCGTCATTGTTATTATTATTATTATTATTATTATTATTATTATTATTATTATTATTATTATTATTATAGACCTCGCACAGTATACAATATCGTGAGGTTGTTGATTGAAGATATTGTGTCTACCGGGGGTTTGTACTGTTTGTCAAGTCTCAACAAGAACTTCAGACAGCAATATGCATGCAGTTCCAAGTAATGCCGACTTTTGTATTACACTTAGACTGTGTACCCTTGCTGAGTCATCTTCTTCTTCTTCTTCTTCTTCTTCTTCTTCTTCTTCTTCTTCTTCTTCTTCTTCTTCTTCTTCTTCTTCTTCTTCTTCTTCTTCTTCTTCTTCTTCTTCTTCTTCTTCTTCTTCTTATCATTATTATTATTATTATTATTATTATTATTATTATTATTAAAAGAGAAGAAGAGCGCGACTGTTATTTGTAATAAATTGTGATTGACCCTGTTTGTTAAAATGAAAATGAAACGAATGAACAATATTTCGACACTCTGCGTGTCTTTTACAAGTTCAAAATATAAATTGAATCTAATTTCATTTCATATTTTGAACTCATAAAAGACACGTGGAGTGTCGAAATATTGTTCATTCGTTTCATTTTCATTTTAGTAAACAGAGTCTATCTCTATTCATTCTCAACAATAGTCGCGCTCTTCTTGTTTCTTTACCTTCGTGAAGGGTAACTTCGATGTTGAAATATTATTATTATTATTATTATTATTATTATTATTATTATTATTATTATTATTATTATTATTATCATTATTATAATTATTCTTATTTTATGTTTGACTTTTGTTTTGCATTCGTACAAGTTGGATCCAAGTCTCACCCAGAGACCTCAAGAGACAAGTTAGAAGTTCATGTAGGTGGTATGCCTAGGGTACCATATATTTGGATTTGTACAGTTTTGTTCTCGTGAATGTTTAAGAAACCTATTATTATTATTATTATTATTATTATTATTATTATTATTATTATTATTATTATTATTATTATTATTATTATTATTATTATTGTTGTTATTATTATTGAGTGAGAGAGTAGCGCATGTCATTGAAATGACACTACGGTAAACTATACGAAGCCCAATATACCCATCATGACTACCCGTCTGATAAGGGTACACCAGGTACATGCACCACAACCATATGTGCTCGATATGGGGATCTCATATCAAGACTATCCCGCTCAAAAAATCCTTGAATAAGGGTTGTTTAAAGATATTGATCGAAACAAGAATGTTTCTAGAAGTGGATTATTCAAACCCCAAAGAATTCCTCTATGATGCTCTCATGCGACTTCTGATCGTAAACAGCGATGCGGATATAGTCAACCACCAAGGGACTTATTCAACTGGTTAAAATCGATCAACTGACTAGCAAATCTGTGGTATTGAGTACAATATTTGCTGTAGCCCATCTTTTATATCAAGACAAAACTTGTACCTGATAACATTTCCAATGAGCTGGGTCGGATATTCTGGAGTGCTGGATCTGAAGATGGCACCTGATGATTGACCAATGGGTCGCAGCCTTAGTAAATAGCTCTAGCTTTTAGACAAATAACCCGCATGTCATCGCAGCTAAGGATATTATATTTGCCTGAAGGAAAAAAACCCCAGAAAACATGATGCTTCTGTGCTGCTGTTGATGATGATGATGATGATGATGATGATGATGATGATGATGATGATGATGATGACGACCCTGATGATGATGATGATGATGATGATGATGATGATGATGACGACGACGACAACGACGAAGTAAATAATGGCGCTGAAAAAGATGATGGTGGTGGTTGTGGTGACGGTAGGAGGGTGAATACTGAAGGAGAAAACTTATGGTGCTCCTGATGATTAAAAATGTTAATAATGAAGGTATTGGTGGGGATGATGATGATGACGATGATGATGATGATGATGATGATGATGATGATGATGATAGTGTTCTTGATGATTGTGGAGTTGATGGTGGTAATGTTGCAGGTGTTGGTGCTGGTGGAGTTGAGGATGATAATGTTGGGGGTGGTGGTACTGTTGTTGTTGTTGGTGGTGGTGGTGGCACTGGTGTTGTTGGTGACTAACTGATAATCCAGCATTTGCAGCTCGACTTCTGTTGTTCAAGGAATGTCATGGAAAGAGACAAGGGAGAGAATGAAAGAGAGAGAGAAAGAGAGAAAAAGAGAAGGGAGGGGTGGAGGGAGAGGGGGAGAGGGGGAGAGAAAGGGAGAGAGAGAGAAGGAGAAAATGATAGACAAAGAAAGATAACATGGTGGGAGAATGAGAGAGAGAGAGAAATCAGATACCAAAGCAATTTACCTGTGGAATTGAGATGGGCGTGTGAGTGTGCGAGTGTGTGTGCGCGTGCGTATGACTGTATGAATGTGTGTGTGTACGCGAGTGTGCGTGTGTGCATGTGTAATTATATGTTGGTTGATTCCTATACATTATAATATAGTATGTATATTTGTATATATATGTAGGCATGTATACCCTTATATGTATATATATATATATATATATATATATATACAAATACATAATCATTCATATACATATATACATACATATACATATATATACATACATATGTATATATATATCATATATATATATATATATATATATATATATATATATATATATATATATATATATATATATATATATATATATATATATGTTTATAAACACAAACATGCCCACTAACGCGGTTCTCGCAATTTTGGCAAGGTGCCTCCAAGAATAGTTCTGTTAAGTGATATTCTAAACACTACACCTTAAACAGGCCGATGCCAGGAATACCCGCATAATTTGGTGATGTGTGTTTCACACGTAAACAAACCAATTTCTGACTACATTCATACAGCGGCACTCATACATAGTTGTACTCATATCCACACATACACACACACATCCATACGCACACAAATGCACGCGGGCACACATAGACATACATATGCATATACGGATATATATGTATATATATATATATATATATATATATATATATATATATATATATATATATATATATATATATATATATATATATATATATATATATATATGTATATATATAAACATATATATATTTTTTTATTTATGCATGTATGTGTATAAATATATACACACACACATACATACACACACAACATATATACACATGAATACAGATATGCATACTCATGGAAACATATATGACTTACCTGAAACATATACTCACACTCACACGTACAAATGAATATGTGTGTGTGTGTGTGTGTGTGTGTGTGTGTGTGTGTGTGTGTGTATATATATGTTCATATGCATATATATATATGTACATATATGTATGTATATATATATATATATATATATATATATGCACATATACATATATATATATATATATATATATATATATATATATATATATATATATATATATATAACCAATTTTCAAGAATTCATCGATGAAAATCCACTATCACATATAGAAAAATTAATAATTAAAAGCACAATAAATGAGTATAATGTAAAGTATAGTAAATATCATAAGATAAATATAATAAAAAGATTACACGTGTTTCATAACCAATTTTCAAATAGAAAAGAAATTTAAATCGATTAAAATCAATTGAAATTATCGAAAATAAGTTCTATTCAAAAATATAGCTACTCGTCAATCTTGTATTTTTCTATTATTCAATTGATCTTTAATCATAATTAAATAAACGTCTTTAGCTTTAAATAGTATAGCTTTAACTATTACACCGTTTAAATATGTACTAATTTTATCTTCATTATTATTTTAAACTTAAACTTCGTTCTACTTGTATTTAAAACAATGATAATTTAAAACAATGATAATTTATGTAAGATGTTTTTTGTATATAATATACATGTTATTATAATGGATGAAGGGATGATTATTGAATGGTTATTATTTTGATATTATGATATTTTTTTAATAATTTTTCTATCTTTATATAATAAGTATTTCATATTAATTCATTTGGTACTTATTGTTGGTTGAGATATATATCTAATTATTGTTCTACTTACGATCTGACGAGTAGCTATATGTTTGAATAGAACTTATTTTCGATAATTTCAATTGATTTTAATCGATTTAAATTTCTTTTCTATTTGAAAATTGGTTATGAAACACGTGTAATCTTTTTATTATTTTTATTATATTTATCTTATGATATTTACTTTACTTTACATTATACTCATTTATTGTGCTTTTAATTATTAATTTTTCTATATGTGATAGTGGATTTTCATCGATGAGTTCTTGAAAATTGGTTATTTTCCCTAAAACTATATATATTTTATATATACTTTATCTATAAGGCTCAATTTAATTTTAATTTTTTATAAATTGATTTTAATTGAGTTTTTTACCTGTAATTTTGGATTTTGTCCCTAATAATATTATTATATATATATATATATATATATATATATATATATATACATATACGTGTACACTTTGCATACATTTGAATGTGTGTGTATGTGTTATGAGTGTATGCATATTTGTACGTGTGTAAGCGTTTGTGCGTATGTGTCTATATGTGTGTGTATGTATGCGTATTACTGCATTTAAAATATTTTCCCCATTTTCGTTTTATGTTTGTAAAGCTAGACATTTGCATAATTCCCTAATACATCACACACATACACATACCCATATACAACAACACATGCAGAATATCACACCTGCATCTCATCAAACCTTTTTGAAATGCTAACACTGTAATCGCCTAGGATCGATCCAATCACCAACCAATAAACAAACAAACAAACACAAAAATAAATAAAAAACTGACATTGTTGTATAACCCAACCTTCTTTGATGACACTAACTGATCTTATTCTTGCCTCCCTCATCAACAGTGAGGAATGGATTTGATAGAGAATCCTATTGCAACATGTTAAAGGTCTATACTACAACGAAGTGTTAGAACCGTTACGTCACAGTGCCCTAAAAAATGTTATTACTGTCTCACACTATGCAATCATTTCGGACATATCAAAAAGATTCGGAAGAATACATACATAGAAACACAGATGCATGCATACTTACATATATACATATATTCATATATATATGTGTGTGTGTATGTGAATTTGTATATATATATATATATATTCTTGGCCAGCCGTTGTCTATGCAATATGGATATTCCTCCCTGTGCCTGTGAAATCTTGTATCCCTGCCGTAAGGTTGTATTTCCACACACGCCAGCTTAATTTAAATGGTCCTTAGTCGAAAGACACCTGTTGTTATATCCTGTGATTATCTTTATTGTATTTGGGTAACATTGTCTGTTTTTTTCCGTCCTTGTTTTTGTATACATTCGCTGCTTTCTTCCAAGGAATCTAAGTTTAGCTTAGTTTTTCTTTGGGGCTGGCCAGATTGGAGCAATCTCAAGTATAATCAGCCGAAATTGCGAAGATAATCTGGTACTCGACTGAGGA
>NC_142935.1:91698287-91710787 GCF_046866305.1 Octopus bimaculoides
AATTCCTGTTTAGAAGTTAATCCGTTAAAAGAACAAATCTGTTAAGTGATATCTTAATTGAAGTATCTGTTAATTAACTAATCTTTTAATCTAACTAATCTGATCGCCGATGACTGGAATTTATTAATATTTTTCGTTAATTAAGCTGCTAATCAGGTAATTAATTGACGAAGTAATAACAGACATAGGCGTAGGAGTGGCTGTGTGGTAAGTAGCTTGCTTACCAACCACATGGTCCCGGGTTCAGTCCCACTGCGTGGCACCTTGGGCAAGTGTCTTCTACTATAGCCTCGGGCCGACCAAAGCCTTGTGAGTGGATTTGGTAGACGGAAACTGAAAGAAGCCCGTCGTATATATGTATATATATATATGTATATGTGTATGTGTTTGTGTGTCTGTCTTTGTCCCTCCAACATCGCTTGACAACCGATGCTGGTGTGTTTATGTCCCCGTAACTTAGCGGTTCGGTAAATGAGACCGATAGAATAGGTACTAGGCTTCTAAAGAATAAGTTCTGGGGTCGATTTGCTCGACTAAATGTGGTGCTCCAGCATGGCCACTGTCAAAAGACTGAAACAAGTAAAAGAGTAAAAGAGTAAAGACAAATCCACGTATGCAACATCATCAGCACCATCATCATCATCGTCATCGTCATCATCATCATCATCATCATCATCATCGTTATCATCATCATCATCATCATCATCATCATCATCATCATCATCATCATCATCGTCATCATCGTCATCGTCATCGTCATCATCATCATCATCATCATCATCATCGTCATCATCATCGACGGCGACGACGACACCAGCAACAACTATAAAGGCTCCTCTGCATGGTCATCCAACCCGCGCTCGATCACTTTATCAGTAGGACTATGTCTCTAACATAGTGTGCGATTACCTAGAACACCCCAGACCACTACTACAACACTATCCTAACAACAGTCTCTCTAACACTCGGTTCAGACACATTTGAAACACACAAGAATTCCATTACTTTACGATCCTATAGACCTTAACTCTTCTAGCAAGTCCTGACTCATCCACAACACCCCCACAACACTACTACAGTTGCCATCTTCACATCACTCTAGCAACTTATGTTCGCTCTTCTTAACTGTCATGTGACAGCTAGTGATTTTGTTTATTTTGATATGATGTCGGTTAGCGACATTGTCTTTTTTTCTACACGCGAAATATACAGCACCACGCAGTAAAAAATATATCGAGAGAGGTAAAGAATGAAAGTAATGAACGAATTTTCTTCGTCGTTGAACGGGTTAATACAACTCACATTACGGTTAGACACACAAGAAACTTATTTTCCCCTCACTGCACTCACTTTCAATTCTTTAGAGTGGAAATAACTTTTTTATCGTATAAAAATGACTCGTAACTCATTTTTACAAAAAAGTGAAAAAATAATAATAAATAAACGATGATCTCTTGACAGTTTTTTTTCTGGCACTTTGTGCTACATTTTGCTGTGAGTTGACAGATATTTGGAAAAATCTCAATGCTGGATTTATATTTTTTTTTATCTCTTGCATTACGCTCCAGTATGCCATATCTCTCTCCCACAAAAAATCCAATATTCACTCTTTTAATTTTCACCTGCACTGATTTTTGTCTGGCCATTACGTATGTTCAATCATCTTCTTGGGAAGTAAACTTGAATAAACGTAATACAGGTCACTATATTTTTACCTGCAATATTAAATTCTTAAATTCTTCTTATTTCTTTGCATACATTTGGATTAATTCCCTACTCAGACCATTTTAAGAATACAATTATAGCCAATATTCCATATTTAATAAATGTTACTTTCAAATTTTAGCTCAAAGCCAGCAATTACGAGGGAGGGATAGGTCGATTACATCGACTCTAGTAATCAACTGGTACTTATTTTATCGATCCCGAAAATATGAAAGGCAAAGTCGACCTTGGCGGAATTTGAACTCAGAACGAAAAGGCTGACGAAATGCCCATAAGCATTTTGCCCAGCGTGCTAACGGTTCTGCCAGCTCACTGCCTTCGTGATGTAATAATTTTAAATATCATGATGAAATAAATTTTACGACACTGTTTCGTCTACAGTGTGTTGACACATCCAGAACAGCTAAGAACACCATCCTAAATCGCTCCTAAGCAATCCAGAAACATCAACCATCCCGAGACATTACTTTAACACTATCCTAGTGACAGTATATCTCCTTCTCAATCCAGACACATGAAAAGCACCCCAAACACTACTACAACACCACTCTTACAACACTATCTCTCCCACAGTCTTCAGGTATTTATAACATCCCATAACACTACTGCAACGCCATCTTAATAACACTACTTCTAGACAGTCACGACATATTTAAAACACCTTTATAACTCTACTACAACATTATCTCTCCCACAGAGTCTTGACGTATCTACAATACCCCCAAAACACCACTACAGCATTATACTAACAACGCTATCTCTGCAATACAGTTCAGAGACATTTGCAAAACCCTCAAAACATTATTACAACAATCTTAACAACGCAATCACTCCCATACAGTCAAGATATATTTACAACACTACAACACCCCCAGAATACTACTACGTCATCATCTTAACATCATTATGTGCACATATATACTCAACAATACTAACAGCTTCAAAGGATTATATTAATCTCAGATATTGTGCTGAGGTACATACTAACAAAAACGTGTGCAGACAAACAACAGCACCTGTAGCACTTCAAATAAGTTAAGTTTGCTGTGGTTACCTCCAGAATATACCGACATACTGTAAGCAGTGAGTCGGTAGAATCGTAAGAGTGTTGGTTACAATGTTTTTACTTTTCGTTCCGGGTATCTACACTCTGAGTTCAAATCTTACTGAGGTCAACCTTTGCCTGCATCCTTTCGTAGTCGATTTATAAAATATCAGTTTTATGCTGAATCAAAATCTCTCCTGTCCCTTTCCCTCCATCCCTCTCTCTGTGTCAGTCTCTTTCTGGAAAATATCGGCTGTCAAGAGCCTGAAAGGTGTGGGGTTCGCCAAGTTTATAATGTCCAAGAGAGGCTATTTGTCACTGTACGACTCCATTGGTAGTTAGGTTCCTCCTTCCATACTGGCATGCGATCATCCAATGACGGAGCTTCTTACCCTCTTAGAAATGGGTAAAAGTCTCCTTTAAATCCTAACATACAATCTTGAAAAAGGAAGAATATACTGGATAACGTATTCCTAGATATACTTTGCTTACGAGTGAAAGAAGTGCACAAGGACATGGACATGGGTAGAATAGTTTTGATTATAGACATTCTTGATAAAAGTCGGCTTTGGGCTAAACAACAACATTAATAACTAGGTCAAAACGAGCCAACGACGGATTCTCTAAATTAATTCTCAACTTGCTAAAAATAGATGCCAAATTCTGTTGCTATCAAAGAAGAGCAGACATGAAGTAGTCAGAGACGAAATAACGTATTTTTCGACATGGCAGACATTGCATCGTAGAAGACGCCTCTGCTTTTGGAAAATCATTTCAGGGAATTTGTTTTGTTATATTTACCAAAGCATCACCCATAGAATCGGGCGGTGCAAAGCAGCGGAGAGCCCAGGCCTGTCGTTGAGTGAAATCATCCAACAATAGTTACAAACCTGGTGGTTTGATATCAAGTATTATTGTACACAGTACTATGTTCTTCAATTTAGACCGCGGCTGAAAATGGCTTGTGGTACTAGTGAAGGTATGGTAGTGAATATATAACGTCCAAGACATTGAGGTCTAAAATGTGAATGAATAAATAAAAACAAAATATCGCGATCGTTGTGAAAAGAATCCAACTTTTAACCACATCTCAATAGATGGTGCTGCCGAGTCACTAACATTAGTAAACGAACAGCAAAATATCAGGAGCAATGTAGCTGCAGTAGAGTTAATGTATTTTCTTTTATATTTCGAGTAATCGTAATTATAAATATATATCAACAATATTAGTTGAATTAGTGAAATTATGCTCTGGAGGTAACTTAAAACTATCAATAGTGGGGGCGTAGTATCAAGGTTTTGAGGAGTGTGGAATCATCTTTTAGCTACTGTTGTTCTCGTGTCTCCTCTGACACGGATAGTAGCACCTGTCAGGGGCTCAGCTGTGGGTTAACTAGCAAGTCGGTCGGGCAGATAGAGTTCGTTAGGTCAGAGTAGTGATGGCACGTCTAGGAGGAAGAAAACTCTGGTTCCAAACCTCACTGCTTTGCAGCTATACCCAGTCATAGAAAAAGCTTCGGGAATAAACCCCGGGGGGGGGGGGGGGAACAGGAGTCGGAGCTCATGAGTCAGTTAGACGGTGTTTTCAATTTCGTTCCGGCAACTCCTGCGACAACGCTGATGCGAAATTGTAACAGCCATCTTTTGGATCCATCAGTGACTTGGAGAGGGAGACTCGTTGTATGGGCAACAAGCTGTCTTCCGTAACATACTGCATAGGCTTAAATCCTTTAAAACACCCTATATTGAAAAGATAGAACCGCATAACACACCGAAGAGTACACTCCAGCCTCGCCTACCTCGCCTCATCTACCTCGCCTCGCCTACCTCGCCTCGCCTACCTCGCCTCGCCTACCTCGCCTCGCCTACCTCGCCTCATCTACCTCGCCTCGCCTACCTTGCCTCGCCTACCTCGCCTCGCCTACCTCGCCTCGCCTACCTCGCCTCGCCTACCTTGCCTCGCCTACCTCGCCTCGCCTACCTCGCCTCGCCTACCTTGCCTCGCCTACCTTGCCTCGCCTACCTTGCCTCGCCTACCTCGCCTCGCCTACCTCGCCTCGCCTACCTCGCCTCGCCTACCTCGCCTCGCCTACCTCGCCTCGCCTACCTTGCCTCGCCTACCTCGCCTTGCCTACCTCGCCTCGCCTACCTCGCCTCGCCTACCTCGCCTCATCTACCTCGCCTCGCCTACCTTGCCTCGCCTACCTTGCCTCGCCTACCTCGCCTCGCCTACCTCGCCTCGCCTACCTCGCCTCGCCTACCTCGCCTCGCCTACCTCGCCTCGCCTACCTCGCCTCGCCTACCTCGCCTCGCCTACCTCGCCTCGCCTACCTCGCCTCGCCTACCTCGCCTCGCCTACCTCGCCTCGCCTACCTCGCCTCGCCTACCTCGCCTCGCCTACCTCGCCTCGCCTACCTCGCCTCGCCTACCTCGCCTCGCCTACCTCGCCTCGCCTACCTCGCCTCGCCTACCTCGCCTCGCCTACCTCGCCTCGCCTACCTCGCCTCGCCTACCTCGCCTCGCCTACCTCGCCTCGCCTACCTCGCCTCATCTACCTCGCCTCGCCTACCTCGCCTCGCCTACCTCGCCTCGCCTACCTCGCCTCGCCTACCTCGCCTCGCCTACCTCGCCTCGCCTACCTCGCCTCGCCTACCTCGCCTCGCCTACCTCGCCTCGCCTACCTCGCCTCGCCTACAACAAAACTGCAACAGAACCGCTCACAAGTGTTGCTTGTGTGGCAGAAACTACCATTCGCTCGTTGGAATGTCGAGCCACAGACAACACTATTCAAACAGGGCGGACAACTAGGACCTTCATCCATGGTCATTATGGTTGGTCGGAGCTAGTATAGAATAAAAAAAAAATATTTGCAATTGCTAAGTAAATGAAATGACACTCTTTTTAAGGAGTTGAGAAACCTACAGCAGTGATTTCTCAATTAGCACTGTGGAAGAGGCAGGCTAATTTTCGAGGAATTATTGTTTTTACAAAAGAAAAATGAATGTGCGTCTTCCATGCAGCAAAATACGATGTGGAAAAAGAGAGAGAGAGAAGAGAGGGAGGGGAGAGAGGGAAAGAGAGAGTTGAAAGAGAGGGAGGGAAGAGAGAAAGAGAGGGAGAGAGAAGAATGGTGACAGCTAGAGTGGCTCGATCAGAGGTCAGATTGACCATGGATGACCTGGGACTAAATAGCAACAAACAGAAGAAGCAACAACACAAAGTAAAATAACATCACCGATACCATCACAACCACCACCACAACCACCACCACAACCACCAAGAGCAACCGCACCACCACCACCACCACCACTTCCACCTAAACAACAACAACAACTTCACAGCCATACCACCATTACCACTTCTATCCTGACGTCCACTAACACTTCCACTCCCCTAACTACTACACCTCCCACTACTACCACGACTACAACATCACAACCATAACCACAACCATCAATACCAATCACTACTACTACTACTACTACTACTACCACCACCACCACTATCACCACCACTACCACCACCAATACTACTACTACTACTACCACCACCATCACCACCACCACCACCGCCACCACCACCACCAATACTGCTGCTGCTGCTGCTACTACTACTACTACTACTACTACTACTACTACTACTACTACTACTACTACTCCCAACAACAACAAAAACGATAACAACACTACTGTCTCCAGAGTGAAACAGTCTGTAATCTGTAATTAAGATTTAACTGAAACATAATTAATAATGAATAATGTAAGGCGAATATTCAATTACTTCTCTTCTACTCTTTTATTCCACCCCTAATTTACCCTCTAATCTACCTCCCTCTTTTTTTTTTATCCTGTCATCTTCTCTTCCCCTGTATCTCTGTTCACCTCCTTTTCGCTTTGTTCTCCTCTCACCTCTACTCTCCTCATTCTATGTCCTTTTGTAGAATTTCCAAAAGAGCACAACTTTCTCTTCTTCGCTCTCCCGATCTCTTTCTATTTATTTCCGTTATCTCCCTTCTCCTATGTATTTGGCCGAATGGATAAAACACTGTAAACTCTAGCTCTAAAGATCGTGTGTTCAAATTAATGTCTGCCACGACAACGCAACATTTAACTTTCTATATATATATATATTGTCAGTTCACCCTGCCGTCGGTAAAGATTTTGGATTACGAATCCATCTAGAGCAGTCATTTGTGATAAACTGGCGTCATACTAAAAGAGATTTATGTATCACCTGTTATATGGTGTTTCTGGACAGAACATTATATTACACATTTTCTCTCTTCAGCAATCTGTTGCAGTAATATATATATATATATATATATATATATATATATATATATATATATATATATAATATATATATATATATATCCCTAAATCAACCTAGTAATGCCACCGTTGACAGAATGTTGTCCTAATCAGAGAGCAATTGGTCTTTCTTCCTCTACATTCTCCATGGTGGGTTTCTCCAAGGGGAACATTTTAAACTAACTGCATAAATTCACATTGCTATGAATCTAACAACCAACACAAGTATACATACATACATATATACATACATACATACATAGTCCGTACATACGTACTAACATACATATATACATATATTAACAAACATGCATATACATATATATAGTGTATATATACATACAAACACACACACACACACACACACATACATAGAGATGTATGTGAAATTACGATAAATGTAAACAAACAATGCTTGCTTTTAGAAGCGTTGAGATGTATTGTAAGATACAGATAAGGAAATAATTTATTCTCATACACAGAAATGCTGATAGCACAACAGGGATAGGATAAAATATCCATTGTACGGAAACTGTTTGAGGACAGTCCTCAAAGTAACAACAAAAGTTTGATATGTAAAATTGTAACCAATGGAAAAAAATACATGGGCGCCAAAGCGTTACATCTTCAGATACAGGTGCATTCCGTACACACACACACACACACACACACACACACACACACACACACACACACACACACACACACACACACACACCATGATCTAAGTGAAAGACACGCAGTATAAAAACACATCTGGGAGGTAGTGTAACTTTTATGTAGGAAATTATAAGTCCATATGCATAATCTATACGCGTGAAGTTTTATTTTTAGCAATAATAATAACAACAACAACAACGACAACAACAATAATAATAATAATAATAATAATAATAATAATAATAATAATAATAATAATAATTTCTACTTTTGGCACAAGACCTTGAAAATTTTTGGGAGAAGGGGGCTAGTCGATTACATCGACTCTAGTGCGTAACTGATACTTATTTCCATCGACCCCGAAAGGATGAACGGCAAAATCGACCTCGGTGGAATTTGAACTCAGAACGTGCAGACAGACGAAATACTGGTAAGCATTTCTGTCAGCTCGTTGCCTTAATAATAATAATAATAATAATAATAATAATAATAATAATAATAATAATAATAACAATGATGATAATAATAATAATAATAATAATAATAATAATAATAATAATAATAATAATAATAATAATAATAATAGGAAAATGATGGCTCGTAATAATGCCGGAAGGAAAGCAGTCTCACTAAAGTCATCTTTCCAAACGAGAGAAAATTGGTTTGTCACAAATGTTGAAGAAAATCTAAAATCAATGATAAGCGTACGGGAATTCAGTTGAAAGAAATCTTGCAATACAATGTAACATTCTGTAACATTCTTAGTGAAGCAAAAGTTTGTAGCGTATTTGAGATTGGTAAAGCATACAGTGATGGGTGGGAAAATTGGATTAACTGAAAAGGCGTTTATAACAGTTACAGCATTATTTATGCATTCGAAAGTTTTTGAAACAATATTATTCAACCATTAAAAGTACATATTTTAAGGTATTTCAGATAAAGAAAGAAGGGAGGTGGGTGAAAGAAATAAAATTTTCTAGGGCAAATAAAGTAAAATTTCTCATAATATGCTACTTGAAATGCGAATGAATACACCAATGTATGTATGTATGTATGTATGTATGTATGTATGTATGTATGTATGTATGTATGTATGTATGTACGTGCGTCCGTACGTACGTGTGTGTACATGTGTGTGTGTGTTTGAGTGCGTGTGTGTGTGTGTGCGTGCGTGTGCATAAAAAAAGGTAGTGTATTTATTGCGGGATGCTGATGAGGTGGAGTGCCGTGTTACCCAATATATCTACAACCGTTATGTAATTATTGCGGCTCTTTGTTGAAATCCGTGTATGTTCTACGAAGCATTGAATGCAATACGTGTTTGAGGCTGTTCTACAGAGAAATTAATTAAACTTTCCCTGTTTATATATCTACTGCATAAATTACATATATTATATCGTCCCTTAATACTGTGTGGACTGAGAACCCCTTTGACAGGTTCATAATACTAAATAAAGTGATAAAAACTTACGGTATGCTAATTAGCAACGTCAGTTACCTGTAACTACTGGATTTGTTGACTATATAAATAGACTGGCTGCTTATTCCTCTAAGAGTGATCAAACCTATGACAGTTCAATAAGGTTCGAAAATCGATTAAGGCTGTTCAACATTTTTACCTGTCTACAGAGAATTAGTTAAATCTGCTCAGTTTATATAATATTTATATATATATATTATTTAAACTAGTTTGATTCGGCCCCATGCAACTTAAAGAAACGTAGCTTATCAGTCGCAGTTGGCCGAGCCATCTAAGCCTGACGAACTGCTTTTTATAGGAGTCTACGAAACTTGAAGCTGAATGAGAACGAATGAAACTGTTTTAGATAATGATATATGTAGCTCCTATTAAATGTGCTGAATGCCTATCCTTCGTTTGTCCACTTACCCGTACACAGACTAGTGAATAGAGATGGCCTAATTTTGCTCCACGACAATGTACGTCCCCACAATCCTCAAACTACAGTCCAAAAGTTGCAAAGCCTGAATTATGAGATTTTGCAACATCCTCTCTATTTCCCTGACATCTCTCCTACTGATCATAGGGGCTACAAATCGAGCTTCTTAACTACACTGCTGTGTCCGAGCTATGGTGATGTTCTCACATGGAACTTCTGTAACGCGAGGAAGAATGAAAGAAATCGCCACTCAAACGAAACATGTTGATATTCTAAAAGAGCAACACTGCTTAAAACATCGTAAAGGTTTAGCAATGAAAGATATTTGGAATATGGTTCCAGAAATGAAAAATGTAGAAATTTAACCCAAGTTTATAATGACAATTTATTATTTATATTAACGACAAAGGAAATATTAATACCGAGAGGTAATATTCCCCCGTAAACGCCGATAAATTCCCCACTAACTCCAGCGCTTTGGGGATTTTTCTCCCCGCTGGCGACATAAATAAACAAGGGCGCATTCTGTACCAAGAGCCTATATGAGAATTTCTTTCAAGGCATCTACCTCAGTAAAGTTTGTTCAAGCAGAACATCCACGTTTAAATTGGAATAAATTTATTGTCATCAGTTTGGGAAGAAGAAATTCGAAGAATGGGTTAAAGTTATGGACTGTGGTTAGTGCTTTGTGCTCATGATCGAAATATTGTATTTTTGATTCGCGGACCTGACGGTGCGTTCTACTATTGAGCAAGACACTTCGTTTGAACTGTAAATAAATTCTAGCAATAACTGGGAAGTTAACATGGCGATGGACTAGCACGCCGTTCAGAGGAAGTGTTGTAATTTCAGTCACTTATACACCATGAAAACTGGATAAATTTCCGGCCTTATGAGTCCTACAGCTTGTGTGTGTGTGCCTTTAAAGGTTTACGTTGGTTATCAATACATCTAGCTTTCAATAGATAAAACCTTTCTGAATTACTTTGAAATTGAATAAAATGGAAATAATGATTCAATCGCCGAATACCGCAATGGAAAAACTTTCTAACGATTCTTAATGTATAGTAATTTTCACAATAAATGACACTTTTGATAATTTAGCCGAGCAATGCATAAACTAACCAAATATATAGAAAGAATGAAAGACTTTAAGCACCCATTGAAGATCTACTTCTATTGAAAGAGAAAAACATTGCAAGATAAAACAATTGATTGAAAAAAAGAACAAACTCTTTTCTGGATTAGTACAAGTGAAAATATCAGCATCTCGGACAGAAGAGGAAGGCTTTGTGATAAAGGACCTTTTAACATTTGTTTCCTTTTTATGGGAATATTAGCAGAAACGATTTCCTTCAAATGAGCTTGCAGGCTGGTCTGTATTTGATTTTTTTTCTTTTGTATCAAAAGAAATCTCCTATGATTTTTTAAGCATCGAGTGTGCAATAAATATAGTCGAAAAAACACAAAGAGATCGTGGTTTCTGATGAGAAAAAAACAAAAACAAAAAAGCCTTCCTGAGCTTAATGTCAGCTAATACATTGATTTCAAATATTTAATAGATGAAAAATATTAACACAAATCGTTGAAAATATTTGAAGATATAATGGCCTAGGTTATGGAAAATGCTAACCATTTTAATGTCATCTAGCAGATTTTTGATATACGTGCAACTTTTCGAGTGTCAAGTGCTGATTGTGAACGCGGATTTTAGTTTGATGGATTGAAGCAAATAAAAATCGAGAAACAGATTGTTAAGAAAGCCATCTTGTTCTGCTTATGCGCATCAAATCCTGCAGACGAAGTAGAAAGGAAATAAACATTGAAAAATTACACACAAACTAGAAAAAAATGCAAAGTGTAGGAAAGAAAAAACTAACCTTCCTGGCAGTCGAATGCTAACACAGGGTTTGACAGACTATTTTCTATTTTGATATTTAACTTAACCTTTTGTAAACAAAGAGCAAAGGAAGTTACTTATTTTGTTTTTTTTAAGTAAAAGTGAATATGTTTTTACCATGAGAATTTTTATGTCAAATATAAAACATAAATATGTTAAGCAATCGTTTATTTCTGTCTAATATAATGTATTTAAGAAAGAACAAATATAGTATTAAGTAATAATGAATTAATAATAAAGAAGAACCAATACAAAGAAGAAAAGATTACTTTTATAATAATACATTTATTAATACAGACTAAGTGACCTTTTGTTTCGTAAAGTTTAGGCATAAATCAATTCTCGTCTCAAAACTAAAAATATTTTCTGCACACTTCACGTTTACAATTGCTCACTGTGTGTTTGACTTGCAAAAACCACGACAAAAATTAGGGGTAAAAAAATTGATCCGAACCTAAAGGTTTCCTACAATTAACTTTATAGTTGACTGCACTCATCAGCCTAAGTCTGGATGTGTAATCTTGCCCCGCCTCTCTCTCTCTCATACACACATTAATTTCAAATAGGTGGTAATGTATTGAATGAAGCACGTTAAAAATATTTAATGAGTTATAATTAGCAAAAACATAGCAGTAATTGTTGTTAAAGATACTTAAATACTTTCAAGATATATATAGTAGTTATTTCATAGAATATATTTTAGAATATATGTACGTATGTATGTATTCTATTTTAATCAATTGGATTCTTTGAATATAGTGAACATTAGTTGCTAACAAATAAATAAAGCTCCATTGTTTGAACTTGGCTAACAACAGTATTAACTGTTACATACTGAACCTCAGAAAACCCTTGAATATTTTTACTGTTCCACTTATAGGCAGTATTTATAAAGTGTCTGATAGCTGGTCACTTTGCCTAAAAATCCTATACTTTCCAGACTGTCAGACATTTGACAATAT
>NC_142935.1:91715787-91745787 GCF_046866305.1 Octopus bimaculoides
TATATATATATATATATATATATATATATATATATATATATATATATATATATATATATATATATATAAGAGCGCCGTTGTTCGCTTGAAGTATTGTAATAAAAAAGTTGAAAAAAAAGAGAAAAATATAGAAAGCTTCCAGTAATGAAGAAGTCTTTATAAAATCCTTTATATTTCAGGTGCAAGACTCATCTTCAGAAGGAAGTCGTATACGAAATGTCTTGTTACACTGAAAGAGTTGCCAGCTCAGCAAGTGGAAGCTTGTTGCTATTGTTGCTAACCGAAACGCTGAGCAGTTTCAACTAAGTAAACAAATCGGTGTAACAAGATATTTATTTCTTGGACTGCTTCCTTCGGAGGAGGGGCATTTGCACCTGAAATATAAAGGGTTTTATAAAACTTTCTGCATTGTTAGAAGTTTTTTACATTTGCCCTTTCGGACTCACGGCTGGAAGATCACGGTTTCGATTCCCAGACCGGGTGTTGTGTGTGTTTATTGAACAAAAACACCTAAAGCCCCACGAGGCTCCGGCAAGGGGTGGTGGCAACCCCTGTTGTACTCTTTCGCCCCAACTTTCTCTCACTCTTTCTTCCTGTTTCTTGAGTAACTCTGCGTTGGACTGGCGTCCCGTCCAGCTGGGGGAACACATACGCCATAGAAACCGGGAAACCGGGCCCATGAACCTGGCTAGGCTTTAAAAGGATGCATAAATAAAAAATAAAAAATTTCGTTGACATAAATTTAGACTAGTAAACACAATCCCAGCGGAAAATGTAGGACACCATTTCTATCTAACCACCCACCACAGAGTCCCTCATCAACTCCCGAATGATAATTTATACATTAGAGCCGCCCCTATTATAATGATAAGCTACAGAAAACGGTTTCACTTAGATACAACCCAACTCACTAAACAATAGATTTGAACAAACACGAGGAAAATCATCTGGTTTAATTCACCGCACAAAGCAGACGTCATCAAACGTAACCAGTAATTTCCTAACTCTAATATACGGTACTCAATCATAGAGTAATCATAGAGTAAATCAACATTCGATATCCGTTCACATGACCAGTCAAGAATATATTGCCACACCAACAAACCCAGCAAACGTAACATAGCCGGACAACATCGAAATAAATTATGAGGGTCTATCAGCAATTACCTTCAAGGATTTCTTCAATCAGAATCTTCGCTCATTCAAGTCAAAGAACAACATTTTCTGTCACAATACGTTTGGAAACAGAGAGGTTAAGCAGAGTCCCCCCACCAACACCTTGGAACATAGTTTATTGGGTCAAACTATAATTTAACAAGGCGCGGAAGTATGGGATTTGTCTAAACAAAATTCATAAAGCATGAAATAAGCCAACAAGACCTCTTAGTCGGAAGTTATTTTAAGAGCCTACACAAATTTCTCAGATACCCGAATGTTGCGGTCAGCAAAAATTGTTTCGAAAGTACTGCCTTTAAAACGAGTTCTTTCCTTCTACGATATACAATAAGGCAAGGACAGTGGCCTTACAGGTTGCAGGAAGAACAAATACTATACTAGCCAACCTCGCAAGAGCGCTGATGGCCTTCATATTTGCTAGCATCTTTCACAATTTCATAATATAGTCTGCTTGACAAAAACCTGTGTGACTGTAAATACGTAAGAATGGAGTGTATTTAGAGTCTGTTTTATGAAATATATTCAAACAAGCGTATTCAAATACACACATACACACACACATACGCACAAACACAGACACAGACACACATGCAAACCCACACACATATAGTAAATCTGAATACAAAAGCATCTGGTTTCATAGGCAAACATTAGCGAGCGTGACAATCATGCATAAATTTTAATAAGTTTCTTTTTTTTTTTATCATAGACGAATAATGAGATATCTTGATATGTTATATGTGTATGTACTTCATAATATTACAATAAATGTGACTGTATATGTATTCTTGAAAACTAGAGTGACTCTACCAAGATACAATTGCACAGAATACATGCACATACATACATACATAAATACATACAAATATATAGATACATATATATATATTTACATACATATATATGTATATATATATATATATATATATATATATATATATATATATATATATATATAGAGAGAGAGAGAGAGAGAGAGATAGATAGATACATGTATGTATTTTTATGTATACATATGTATATATATATATTTATATATAAATATATATATATATGTAGATATAAACATGCATGTATACGTGTATATAGCATATATTTATCCGTATATCAACGATATATATATATATATACAACCCCCCCCCCCCCCACACACACATATGCATATAAAAGCAAGCTCATACCATTCTTCTTATTTTACTGCGCGTGTACATGCATGCTTCTATCTATATCTATCTCTCTCTATATATGTATATATATATATATATATATATATATATATATATATATAGATGTATAGATGTATATATATATATATATATATATATATATATATATATATATATATATATATATATATATATATATATAGATGTATATGTGTGTATACACACACACACATATATATATATGTATATATAGATGTATATGCATATCCATGTATATGCATATTTTTATATATATGTCTCTATACCTGTTTGTATATATCTATATATCTATGTGCCCATATATTATCTGTGTACATACATGTATATATAGGTGTGTATAAGTGTGTATACGTACGTCAGAAGCATTGTTCCAGCCGTTAAGACCAAGCATGGGGAAACTAACCAACTGTAAAACAAAAGAGAGAGAAAAGATATCTAATTCACCGTCAGGCTCAACAAACAATCATCATCATAGTCATTACCATCATCATTACCATCATCATCATCATCATCACCCTCATCATCATCATCATCACCCTCCTCATCATCGTCATCATCGTCATCGTCATCATCATCATCATCACCATTATCATCATAAACATTTTCGATATCATCATCATAGTCTTCATTCTCATCTGCGTCACCGTCATCGCCATCGTCATCGTCGTCATCATCATCAACATCATCGGCAACATCATCATCATCATCATCATCATCATCATCATCATCATTACCATCATCATGCTTAAACCACGATATGATTTATCGCTTCGGGTTGTCCAGTTCGGCCAGAATGAACGCATATACAAGTATGACAGTGTTGGGACCTATATGCTGTGGAAGCTGCGCCAGCAGTATGGAATGACAACAAGAACAAGATGGTATAAACATATCTCAGAGTATATGACTTCAACAACAGAAGATTGCTCTATATTTACTCTGCGGCAAAGCAACAGCACTCTGTGATATGTCGATACACGCATATAGAACGATCAAGGCTAACGGGCCTAACATTGTTGTCACAGACCAACAAGAAAGAAAATGCCTACTGTTCGACATATCATTAGCCCCAACAGATGACAATGTATCTCTAAAACAAACGGAGAAACTTTCAAAATATAAAGATCTCGAAATAGAGGTAACCAGAATGAAGGGCCTGAAAACAGAAACAATCCCAATAATAATAGAAGCATTGGGCATGGTTAAAAACATGCAGATAAATATTTAATAACAAAAAGAAAGGGTTTACAAATATATATGTATAATACTTCATTATCATACTTCATAATGCTGCAAGGCAGCACACACACCCTACAGAAAACACTTCCAACACAGTAAAAATAACAACACTAAAACAATCTACAGTGCATACCGAAGGCACACCGAGATGCTCATGGACGTGCAGTGAAAACATTTAATATAAAAAATAAAGCCACTGGATAATAATAATAATAATAATAATAATAATAATAATAATAATAATAATAATAATAATAATAATAATGATAATGATGATGATGATGATGATGATGATGCTGATGAAGATGATGATGATGATGACGATGATGACGACGATGATGATGATGTCATGTCGATGATGATGATGGTGATGATGATGATGATGATGACGATGACGATGACGGTGATGATGATGTCGATGATGATGATTATGATGATGATGATGATGATGACGATGCGGTTGGTGATGTTGATGATCATGATGATGATGATCACAATAATAAATGCTCTGATGCAGTACATGGTACTTGCTCTCATGGCTTTTGATCATAACTGATTGGAAGTGTTATCATCTACAATGTTTTGTCTTTGTATAAAATATAGGTCACAGCAAATATTCTGTTCAATACCACAGGTTTGCTTGTCAGTTGTTTGACCGTAACCAGTTGAGCATGTCTCTTAGTAGCTGATGGCATGTGCCTCTCTGATCACGGGCAGAAGTAGTGGGGGAACATCATAGCCATGTGTTGTGAGGAATTGTTCGGGGTTTGAATAATTCGCCTTTGGAAACGGGTGTTTCATTCATCATCCTAAAACAAGCCTTATTCCGGGACCTTTGAACGGGATGGGCTACTCAGTTCTAACTGGGCCCCACCTGCAAGGTCATTCGCTGTTTATCTTGATATGAGATCACCATGTCGCGCACATATGGCTGTGATGCATGTGCCTGGTGTACCTTATCTGACGGTAGTCACGATGTGTAGATTGGGCTTCGTTTATTTGTACCCTACTGCTACTTTGATGGCATGCACTGCTCTCTCACTCAATAATAATAATAATAATAATAATAATAATAATAATAATAATTATAATAATTTCAAATTTCCCCACAAGGGCAGCTTGGATGCGGTTGGGATGAGATGAGTCGATTACATCGACAACAGTGTTCAACTGGTACCTATTTCATCGATTCCGAAAGAATGAAAGACAAAGTCGACTTCGGCGGAACTTGAACTCAGAACATAACGACGAGAGAAATACCGCTAAGTATTTCGTCCAGCGTGCTAACGATTCTGCCACCTTAATAGTAGTAGTAGTAGTAGTAATAAGAAATAATAATAATAATAATAATAATAGGTTGATGAAAATGAACAATATAAGATCGTATAGGGCATGACCATCCAGTGTGACCATTCTATTGTGCCTAAAAGACCTGACATTGTTGTTGTAGAAAGGTAATTATTACGGATATTGCTTCACAGTGAATAAGAAGGCAAGTGAGAAAGTGGAAAAATATCAGGAGGTAAATATTACGTCAATCCGTTTAAAAATATATTATTATAATTATTATTATTATTATTATTATTATTCAGTAGTTTTATTTTTATAACGTGCTTTCACTTCACTACCGAGCGCAGCTCTGTGCGCCTTGGGTATGTGCTGTGGTTTGCTGTGGTGCTCTTATGTTTACTGTATTGAAAGTGTTTTGCGTAGAATGTGTGCAGTACCCAGTAGTGCAATTTTCTGTATGTTATATATATTTGTAAGTCCTGGTGTTTTTGTTATGTATTTGTCTGAATATTTTTTTATTATACCTAAGGCACCTACTATGATAGGAATTGTTTCTGTTTTTAGATTCCACATTCGAGTTATCTCTATTTCCAGGTCTTTGTATTTTGAAAGTTTTTCCATTTATTATTATTATTATTATTATTATTATTATTATTATTATTATTATTATTATTATTATTATTATTGTTCAGTAGTTTTATTTTCATAACGTTATTTCACATCACTACCGAGCGCAGCTCTGTGTGCCTTGGGTATGTGCTGTGGTTTGCTGTGATGCTCTTATGGTTACTGTATTGAAAGTGTTTTGCGTAGGATGTGTGCTGTGCCCAGTAGTGCAATTTTCTGTATGTTATATATATTTGTAAGTCCTGGTGTTTTTGTTATGTATTTGTCTGAATATTTTTTTATTATACCTAAGGCACCTACTATGATAGGAATTGTTTCTGTTTTTAGATTCCACATTCGAGTTATCTCTATTTCCAGGTCTTTGTATTTTGAAAGTTTTTCCATTTATTATTATTATTATTATTATTATTATTGTTCAGTAGTTTTATTTTCATAACGTTCTTTCACATCACTACCGAGCGCAGCTCTGTGTGCCTTGGGTATGTGCTGTGGTTTGCTGTGATGCTCTTATGGTTACTGTATTGAAAGTGTTTTGCGTAGGATGTGTGCTGTGCCCAGTAGTGCAATTTTCTGTATGTTATATATATTTGTAAGTCCTGGTGTTTTTGTTATGTATTTGTCTGAATATTTTTTTATTATACCTAAGGCACCTACTATGATAGGAATTGTTTCTGTTTTTAGATTCCACATTCGAGTTATCTCTATTTCCAGGTCTTTGTATTTTGAAAGTTTTTCCATTTATTATTATTATTATTATTATTATTATTGTTCAGTAGTTTTATTTTCATAACGTTCTTTCACATCACTACCGAGCGCAGCTCTGTGTGCCTTGGGTATGTGCTGTGGTTTGCTGTGATGCTCTTATGGTTACTGTATTGAAAGTGTTTTGCGTAGGATGTGTGCAGTACCCAGTAGTGCAATTTTCTGTGTGTTATATATATTTGTAAGTCCTGGTGTTTTTGTTATGTATTTGTCTGAATATTTTTTTATTATACCTAAGGCACCTACTATGATAGGAATTGTTTCTGTTTTTAGATTCCACATTCGAGTTATCTCTATTTCCAGGTCTTTGTATTTTGAAAGTTTTTCCATTTATTATTATTATTATTATTATTATTATTGTTCAGTAGTTTTATTTTCATAACGTTCTTTCACATCACTACCGAGCGCAGCTCTGTGTGCCTTGGGTATGTGCTGTGGTTTGCTGTGATGCTCTTATGGTTACTGTATTGAAAGTGTTTTGCGTAGGATGTGTGCTGTGCCCAGTAGTGCAATTTTCTGTATGTTATATATATTTGTAAGTCCTGGTGTTTTTGTTATGTATTTGTCTGAATATTTTTTTATTATACCTAAGGCACCTACTATGATAGGAATTGTTTCTGTTTTTAGATTCCACATTCGAGTTATCTCTATTTCCAGGTCTTTGTATTTTGAAAGTTTTTCCATTTATTATTATTATTATTATTATTATTATTATTGTTCAGTAGTTTTATTTTCATAACGTTCTTTCACATCACTACCGAGCGCAGCTCTGTGTGCCTTGGGTATGTGCTGTGGTTTGCTGTGATGCTCTTATGGTTACTGTATTGAAAGTGTTTTGCGTAGGATGTGTGCTGTGCCCAGTAGTGCAATTTTCTGTATGTTATATATATTTGTAAGTCCTGGTGTTTTTGTTATGTATTTGTCTGAATATTTTTTTATTATACCTAAGGCACCTACTATGATAGGAATTGTTTCTGTTTTTAGATTCCACATTCGAGTTATCTCTATTTCCAGGTCTTTGTATTTTGAAAGTTTTTCCATTTATTATTATTATTATTATTATTATTATTGTTCAGTAGTTTTATTTTCATAACGTTCTTTCACATCACTACCGAGCGCAGCTCTGTGTGCCTTGGGTATGTGCTGTGGTTTGCTGTGATGCTCTTATGGTTACTGTATTGAAAGTGTTTTGCGTAGGATGTGTGCAGTACCCAGTAGTGCAATTTTCTGTGTGTTATATATATTTGTAAGTCCTGGTGTTTTTGTTATGTATTTGTCTGAATATTTTTTTATTATACCTAAGGCACCTACTATGATAGGAATTGTTTCTGTTTTTAGATTCCACATTCGAGTTATCTCTATTTCCAGGTCTTTGTATTTTGAAAGTTTTTCCATTTATTATTATTATTATTATTATTATTATTATTGTTCAGTAGTTTTATTTTCATAACGTTCTTTCACATCACTACCGAGCGCAGCTCTGTGTGCCTTGGGTATGTGCTGTGGTTTGCTGTGATGCTCTTATGGTTACTGTATTGAAAGTGTTTTGCGTAGGATGTGTGCTGTGCCCAGTAGTGCAATTTTCTGTATGTTATATACATTTGTAAGTCCTGGTGTTTTTGTTATGTATTTGTCTGAATATTTTTTTATTATACCTAAGGCACCTACTATGATAGGAATTGTTTCTGTTTTTAGATTCCACATTCGAGTTATCTCTATTTCCAGGTCTTTGTATTTTGAAAGTTTTTCCATTTATTATTATTATTATTATTATTATTATTATTGTTCAGTAGTTTTATTTTCATAACGTTCTTTCACATCACTACCGAGCGCAGCTCTGTGTGCCTTGGGTATGTGCTGTGGTTTGCTGTGATGCTCTTATGGTTACTGTATTGAAAGTGTTTTGCGTAGGATGTGTGCAGTACCCAGTAGTGCAATTTTCTGTGTGTTATATATATTTGTAAGTCCTGGTGTTTTTGTTATGTATTTGTCTGAATATTTTTTTATTATACCTAAGGCACCTACTATGATAGGAATTGTTTCTGTTTTTAGATTCCACATTCGAGTTATCTCTATTTCCAGGTCTTTGTATTTTGAAAGTTTTTCCATTTATTATTATTATTATTATTATTATTGTTCAGTAGTTTTATTTTCATAACGTTCTTTCACATCACTACCGAGCGCAGCTCTGTGTGCCTTGGGTATGTGCTGTGGTTTGCTGTGATGCTCTTATGGTTACTGTGTTGAAAGTGTTTTGCGTAGGATGTGTGCAGTACCCAGTAGTGCAATTTTCTGTGTGTTATATATATTTGTAAGTCCTGGTGTTTTTGTTATGTATTTGTCTGAATATTTTTTTATTATACCTAAGGCACCTACTATGATAGGAATTGTTTCTGTTTTTAGATTCCACATTCGAGTTATCTCTATTTCCAGGTCTTTGTATTTTGAAAGTTTTTCCATTTATTATTATTATTATTATTATTATTATTGTTCAGTAGTTTTATTTTCATAACGTTCTTTCACATCACTACCGAGCGCAGCTCTGTGTGCCTTGGGTATGTGCTGTGGTTTGCTGTGATGCTCTTATGGTTACTGTATTGAAAGTGTTTTGCGTAGGATGTGTGCTGTGCCCAGTAGTGCAATTTTCTGTATGTTATATACATTTGTAAGTCCTGGTGTTTTTGTTATGTATTTGTCTGAATATTTTTTTATTATACCTAAGGCACCTACTATGATAGGAATTGTTTCTGTTTTTAGATTCCACATTCGAGTTATCTCTATTTCCAGGTCTTTGTATTTTGAAAGTTTTTCCATTTATTATTATTATTATTATTATTATTATTATTGTTCAGTTTGTTTTATTTTCATAACGTTCTTTCACATCACTACCGAGCGCAGCTCTGTGTGCCTTGGGTATGTGCTGTGGTTTGCTGTGATGCTCTTATGGTTACTGTATTGAAAGTGTTTTGCGTAGGATGTGTGCTGTGCCCAGTAGTGCAATTTTCTGTATGTTATATACATTTGTAAGTCCTGGTGTTTTTGTTATGTATTTGTCTGAATATTTTTTTATTATACCTAAGGCACCTACTATGATAGGAATTGTTTCTGTTTTTAGATTCCACATTCGAGTTATCTCTATTTCCAGGTCTTTGTATTTTGAAAGTTTTTCCATTTATTATTATTATTATTATTATTATTATTGTTCAGTAGTTTTATTTTCATAACGTTCTTTCACATCACTACCGAGCGCAGCTCTGTGTGCCTTGGGTATGTGCTGTGGTTTGCTGTGATGCTCTTATGGTTACTGTATTGAAAGTGTTTTGCGTAGGATGTGTGCAGTACCCAGTAGTGCAATTTTCTGTGTGTTATATATATTTGTAAGTCCTGGTGTTTTTGTTATGTATTTGTCTGAATATTTTTTTATTATACCTAAGGCACCTACTATGATAGGAATTGTTTCTGTTTTTAGATTCCACATTCGAGTTATCTCTATTTCCAGGTCTTTGTATTTTGAAAGTTTTTCCATTTATTATTATTATTATTATTATTATTATTGTTCAGTTTGTTTTATTTTCATAACGTTCTTTCACATCACTACCGAGCGCAGCTCTGTGTGCCTTGGGTATGTGCTGTGGTTTGCTGTGATGCTCTTATGGTTACTGTATTGAAAGTGTTTTGCGTAGGATGTGTGCTGTGCCCAGTAGTGCAATTTTCTGTATGTTATATACATTTGTAAGTCCTGGTGTTTTTGTTATGTATTTGTCTGAATATTTTTTTATTATACCTAAGGCACCTACTATGATAGGAATTGTTTCTGTTTTTAGATTCCACATTCGAGTTATCTCTATTTCCAGGTCTTTGTATTTTGAAAGTTTTTCCATTTATTATTATTATTATTATTATTATTATTGTTCAGTAGTTTTATTTTCATAACCTTCTTTCACATCACTACCGAGCGCAGCTCTGTGTGCCTTGGGTATGTGCTGTGGTTTGCTGTGATGCTCTTATGGTTACTGTATTGAAAGTGTTTTGCGTAGGATGTGTGCTGTGCCCAGTAGTGCAATTTTCTGTATGTTATATATATTTGTAAGTCCTGGTGTTTTTGTTATGTATTTGTCTGAATATTTTTTTATTATACCTAAGGCACCTACTATGATAGGAATTGTTTCTGTTTTTAGATTCCACATTCGAGTTATCTCTATTTCCAGGTCTTTGTATTTTGAAAGTTTTTCCATTTATTATTATTATTATTATTATTATTATTGTTCAGTAGTTTTATTTTCATAACGTTCTTTCACATCACTACCGAGCGCAGCTCTGTGTGCCTTGGGTATGTGCTGTGGTTTGCTGTGATGCTCTTATGGTTACTGTATTGAAAGTGTTTTGCGTAGGATGTGTGCAGTACCCAGTAGTGCAATTTTCTGTGTGTTATATATATTTGTAAGTCCTGGTGTTTTTGTTATGTATTTGTCTGAATATTTTTTTATTATACCTAAGGCACCTACTATGATAGGAATTGTTTCTGTTTTTAGATTCCACATTCGAGTTATCTCTATTTCCAGGTCTTTGTATTTTGAAAGTTTTTCCATTTATTATTATTATTATTATTATTATTATTGTTCAGTTTGTTTTATTTTCATAACGTTCTTTCACATCACTACCGAGCGCAGCTCTGTGTGCCTTGGGTATGTGCTGTGGTTTGCTGTGATGCTCTTATGGTTACTGTATTGAAAGTGTTTTGCGTAGGATGTGTGCTGTGCCCAGTAGTGCAATTTTCTGTATGTTATATACATTTGTAAGTCCTGGTGTTTTTGTTATGTATTTGTCTGAATATTTTTTTATTATACCTAAGGCACCTACTATGATAGGAATTGTTTCTGTTTTTAGATTCCACATTCGAGTTATCTCTATTTCCAGGTCTTTGTATTTTGAAAGTTTTTCCATTTATTATTATTATTATTATTATTATTATTATTGTTCAGTAGTTTTATTTTCATAACGTTCTTTCACATCACTACCGAGCGCAGCTCTGTGTGCCTTGGGTATGTGCTGTGGTTTGCTGTGATGCTCTTATGGTTACTGTATTGAAAGTGTTTTGCGTAGGATGTGTGCTGTGCCCAGTAGTGCAATTTTCTGTATGTTATATATATTTTTAAGTCCTGGTGTTTTTGTTATGTATTTGTCTGAATATTTTTTTATTATACCTAAGGCACCTACTATGATAGGAATTGTTTCTGTTTTTAGATTCCACATTCGAGTTATCTCTATTTCCAGGTCTTTGTATTTTGAAAGTTTTTCCATTTATTATTATTATTATTATTATTATTATTATTGTTCAGTAGTTTTATTTTCATAACGTTCTTTCACATCACTACCGAGCGCAGCTCTGTGTGCCTTGGGTATGTGCTGTGGTTTGCTGTGATGCTCTTATGGTTACTGTATTGAAAGTGTTTTGCGTAGGATGTGTGCTGTGCCCAGTAGTGCAATTTTCTGTATGTTATATATATTTTTAAGTCCTGGTGTTTTTGTTATGTATTTGTCTGAATATTTTTTTATTATACCTAAGGCACCTACTATGATAGGAATTGTTTCTGTTTTTAGATTCCACATTCGAGTTATCTCTATTTCCAGGTCTTTGTATTTTGAAAGTTTTTCCATTTATTATTATTATTATTATTATTATTATTGTTCAGTAGTTTTATTTTCATAACGTTCTTTCACATCACTACCGAGCGCAGCTCTGTGTGCCTTGGGTATGTGCTGTGGTTTGCTGTGATGCTCTTATGGTTACTGTATTGAAAGTGTTTTGCGTAGGATGTGTGCTGTGCCCAGTAGTGCAATTTTCTGTATGTTATATATATTTGTAAGTCCTGGTGTTTTTGTTATGTATTTGTCTGAATATTTTTTTATTATACCTAAGGCACCTACTATGATAGGAATTGTTTCTGTTTTTAGATTCCACATTCGAGTTATCTCTATTTCCAGGTCTTTGTATTTTGAAAGTTTTTCCATTTATTATTATTATTATTATTATTATTGTTCAGTAGTTTTATTTTCATAACGTTCTTTCACATCACTACCGAGCGCAGCTCTGTGTGCCTTGGGTATGTGCTGTGGTTTGCTGTGATGCTCTTATGGTTACTGTGTTGAAAGTGTTTTGCGTAGGATGTGTGCAGTACCCAGTAGTGCAATTTTCTGTGTGTTATATATATTTGTAAGTCCTGGTGTTTTTGTTATGTATTTGTCTGAATATTTTTTTATTATACCTAAGGCACCTACTATGATAGGAATTGTTTCTGTTTTTAGATTCCACATTCGAGTTATCTCTATTTCCAGGTCTTTGTATTTTGAAAGTTTTTCCATTTATTATTATTATTATTATTATTATTATTGTTCAGTAGTTTTATTTTCATAACGTTCTTTCACATCACTACCGAGCGCAGCTCTGTGTGCCTTGGGTATGTGCTGTGGTTTGCTGTGATGCTCTTATGGTTACTGTATTGAAAGTGTTTTGCGTAGGATGTGTGCTGTGCCCAGTAGTGCAATTTTCTGTATGTTATATACATTTGTAAGTCCTGGTGTTTTTGTTATGTATTTGTCTGAATATTTTTTTATTATACCTAAGGCACCTACTATGATAGGAATTGTTTCTGTTTTTAGATTCCACATTCGAGTTATCTCTATTTCCAGGTCTTTGTATTTTGAAAGTTTTTCCATTTATTATTATTATTATTATTATTATTATTGTTCAGTTTGTTTTATTTTCATAACGTTCTTTCACATCACTACCGAGCGCAGCTCTGTGTGCCTTGGGTATGTGCTGTGGTTTGCTGTGATGCTCTTATGGTTACTGTATTGAAAGTGTTTTGCGTAGGATGTGTGCTGTGCCCAGTAGTGCAATTTTCTGTATGTTATATACATTTGTAAGTCCTGGTGTTTTTGTTATGTATTTGTCTGAATATTTTTTTATTATACCTAAGGCACCTACTATGATAGGAATTGTTTCTGTTTTTAGATTCCACATTCGAGTTATCTCTATTTCCAGGTCTTTGTATTTTGAAAGTTTTTCCATTTATTATTATTATTATTATTATTATTATTGTTCAGTAGTTTTATTTTCATAACGTTCTTTCACATCACTACCGAGCGCAGCTCTGTGTGCCTTGGGTATGTGCTGTGGTTTGCTGTGATGCTCTTATGGTTACTGTATTGAAAGTGTTTTGCGTAGGATGTGTGCAGTACCCAGTAGTGCAATTTTCTGTGTGTTATATATATTTGTAAGTCCTGGTGTTTTTGTTATGTATTTGTCTGAATATTTTTTTATTATACCTAAGGCACCTACTATGATAGGAATTGTTTCTGTTTTTAGATTCCACATTCGAGTTATCTCTATTTCCAGGTCTTTGTATTTTGAAAGTTTTTCCATTTATTATTATTATTATTATTATTATTATTGTTCAGTTTGTTTTATTTTCATAACGTTCTTTCACATCACTACCGAGCGCAGCTCTGTGTGCCTTGGGTATGTGCTGTGGTTTGCTGTGATGCTCTTATGGTTACTGTATTGAAAGTGTTTTGCGTAGGATGTGTGCTGTGCCCAGTAGTGCAATTTTCTGTATGTTATATACATTTGTAAGTCCTGGTGTTTTTGTTATGTATTTGTCTGAATATTTTTTTATTATACCTAAGGCACCTACTATGATAGGAATTGTTTCTGTTTTTAGATTCCACATTCGAGTTATCTCTATTTCCAGGTCTTTGTATTTTGAAAGTTTTTCCATTTATTATTATTATTATTATTATTATTATTGTTCAGTAGTTTTATTTTCATAACCTTCTTTCACATCACTACCGAGCGCAGCTCTGTGTGCCTTGGGTATGTGCTGTGGTTTGCTGTGATGCTCTTATGGTTACTGTATTGAAAGTGTTTTGCGTAGGATGTGTGCTGTGCCCAGTAGTGCAATTTTCTGTATGTTATATATATTTTTAAGTCCTGGTGTTTTTGTTATGTATTTGTCTGAATATTTTTTTATTATACCTAAGGCACCTACTATGATAGGAATTGTTTCTGTTTTTAGATTCCACATTCGAGTTATCTCTATTTCCAGGTCTTTGTATTTTGAAAGTTTTTCCATTTATTATTATTATTATTATTATTATTATTGTTCAGTAGTTTTATTTTCATAACGTTCTTTCACATCACTACCGAGCGCAGCTCTGTGTGCCTTGGGTATGTGCTGTGGTTTGCTGTGATGCTCTTATGGTTACTGTATTGAAAGTGTTTTGCGTAGGATGTGTGCAGTACCCAGTAGTGCAATTTTCTGTGTGTTATATATATTTGTAAGTCCTGGTGTTTTTGTTATGTATTTGTCTGAATATTTTTTTATTATACCTAAGGCACCTACTATGATAGGAATTGTTTCTGTTTTTAGATTCCACATTCGAGTTATCTCTATTTCCAGGTCTTTGTATTTTGAAAGTTTTTCCATTTATTATTATTATTATTATTATTATTATTGTTCAGTTTGTTTTATTTTCATAACGTTCTTTCACATCACTACCGAGCGCAGCTCTGTGTGCCTTGGGTATGTGCTGTGGTTTGCTGTGATGCTCTTATGGTTACTGTATTGAAAGTGTTTTGCGTAGGATGTGTGCTGTGCCCAGTAGTGCAATTTTCTGTATGTTATATACATTTGTAAGTCCTGGTGTTTTTGTTATGTATTTGTCTGAATATTTTTTTATTATACCTAAGGCACCTACTATGATAGGAATTGTTTCTGTTTTTAGATTCCACATTCGAGTTATCTCTATTTCCAGGTCTTTGTATTTTGAAAGTTTTTCCATTTATTATTATTATTATTATTATTATTATTATTGTTCAGTAGTTTTATTTTCATAACGTTCTTTCACATCACTACCGAGCGCAGCTCTGTGTGCCTTGGGTATGTGCTGTGGTTTGCTGTGATGCTCTTATGGTTACTGTATTGAAAGTGTTTTGCGTAGGATGTGTGCTGTGCCCAGTAGTGCAATTTTCTGTATGTTATATATATTTTTAAGTCCTGGTGTTTTTGTTATGTATTTGTCTGAATATTTTTTTATTATACCTAAGGCAACTACTATGATAGGAATTGTTTCTGTTTTTAGATTCCACATTCGAGTTATCTCTATTTCCAGGTCTTTGTATTTTGAAAGTTTTTCCATTTATTATTATTATTATTATTATTATTATTGTTCAGTAGTTTTATTTTCATAACGTTCTTTCACATCACTACCGAGCGCAGCTCTGTGTGCCTTGGGTATGTGCTGTGGTTTGCTGTGATGCTCTTATGGTTACTGTATTGAAAGTGTTTTGCGTAGGATGTGTGCTGTGCCCAGTAGTGCAATTTTCTGTATGTTATATATATTTGTAAGTCCTGGTGTTTTTGTTATGTATTTGTCTGAATATTTTTTTATTATACCTAAGGCACCTACTATGATAGGAATTGTTTCTGTTTTTAGATTCCACATTCGAGTTATCTCTATTTCCAGGTCTTTGTATTTTGAAAGTTTTTCCATTTATTATTATTATTATTATTATTATTATTGTTCAGTTTGTTTTATTTTCATAACGTTCTTTCACATCACTACCGAGCGCAGCTCTGTGTGCCTTGGGTATGTGCTGTGGTTTGCTGTGGTGCTCTTATGTTTACTGTATTGAAAGTGTTTTGCGTAGGATGTGTGCTGTGCCCAGTAGTGCAATTTTCTGTATGTTATATACATTTGTAAGTCCTGGTGTTTTTGTTATGTATTTGTCTGAATATTTTTTTATTATACCTAAGGCACCTACTATGATAGGAATTGTTTCTGTTTTTAGATTCCACATTCGAGTTATCTCTATTTCCAGGTCTTTGTATTTTGAAAGTTTTTCCATTTATTATTATTATTATTATTATTATTATTGTTCAGTAGTTTTATTTTCATAACGTTCTTTCACATCACTACCGAGCGCAGCTCTGTGTGCCTTGGGTATGTGCTGTGGTTTGCTGTGGTGCTCTTATGTTTACTGTATTGAAAGTGTTTTGCGTAGAATGTGTGCTGTGCCCAGTAGTGCAATTTTCTGTATGTTATATATATTTGTAAGTCCTGGTGTTTTTGTTATGTATTTGTCTGAATATTTTTTTATTATACCTAAGGCACCTACTATGATAGGAATTGTTTCTGTTTTTAGATTCCACATTCGAGTTATCTCTATTTCCAGGTCTTTGTATTTTGAAAGTTTTTCCATTTATTATTATTATTATTATTATTATTATTGTTCAGTTTGTTTTATTTTCATAACGTTCTTTCACATCACTACCGAGCGCAGCTCTGTGTGCCTTGGGTATGTGCTGTGGTTTGCTGTGATGCTCTTATGGTTACTGTATTGAAAGAGTTTTGCGTAGGATGTGTGCTGTGCCCAGTAGTGCAATTTTCTGTATGTTATATACATTTGTAAGTCCTGGTGTTTTTGTTATGTATTTGTCTGAATATTTTTTTATTATACCTAAGGCACCTACTATGATAGGAATTGTTTCTGTTTTTAGATTCCACATTCGAGTTATCTCTATTTCCAGGTCTTTGTATTTTGAAAGTTTTTCCATTTATTATTATTATTATTATTATTATTATTGTTCAGTAGTTTTATTTTCATAACGTTCTTTCACATCACTACCGAGCGCAGCTCTGTGTGCCTTGGGTATGTGCTGTGGTTTGCTGTGATGCTCTTATGGTTACTGTATTGAAAGTGTTTTGCGTAGGATGTGTGCTGTGCCCAGTAGTGCAATTTTCTGTATGTTATATATATTTTTAAGTCCTGGTGTTTTTGTTATGTATTTGTCTGAATATTTTTTTATTATACCTAAGGCACCTACTATGATAGGAATTGTTTCTGTTTTTAGATTCCACATTCGAGTTATCTCTATTTCCAGGTCTTTGTATTTTGAAAGTTTTTCCATTTATTATTATTATTATTATTATTATTATTGTTCAGTAGTTTTATTTTCATAACGTTCTTTCACATCACTACCGAGCGCAGCTCTGTGTGCCTTGGGTATGTGCTGTGGTTTGCTGTGATGCTCTTATGGTTACTGTATTGAAAGTGTTTTGCGTAGGATGTGTGCTGTGCCCAGTAGTGCAATTTTCTGTATGTTATATATATTTGTAAGTCCTGGTGTTTTTGTTATGTATTTGTCTGAATATTTTTTTATTATACCTAAGGCACCTACTATGATAGGAATTGTTTCTGTTTTTAGATTCCACATTCGAGTTATCTCTATTTCCAGGTCTTTGTATTTTGAAAGTTTTTCCATTTATTATTATTATTATTATTATTATTATTGTTCAGTTTGTTTTATTTTCATAACGTTCTTTCACATCACTACCGAGCGCAGCTCTGTGTGCCTTGGGTATGTGCTGTGGTTTGCTGTGATGCTCTTATGGTTACTGTATTGAAAGTGTTTTGCGTAGGATGTGTGCAGTACCCAGTAGTGCAATTTTCTGTGTGTTATATATATTTGTAAGTCCTGGTGTTTTTGTTATGTATTTGTCTGAATATTTTTTTATTATACCTAAGGCACCTACTATGATAGGAATTGTTTCTGTTTTTAGATTCCACATTCGAGTTATCTCTATTTCCAGGTCTTTGTATTTTGAAAGTTTTTCCATTTATTATTATTATTATTATTATTATTATTGTTCAGTTTGTTTTATTTTCATAACGTTCTTTCACATCACTACCGAGCGCAGCTCTGTGTGCCTTGGGTATGTGCTGTGGTTTGCTGTGATGCTCTTATGGTTACTGTATTGAAAGTGTTTTGCGTAGGATGTGTGCTGTGCCCAGTAGTGCAATTTTCTGTATGTTATATACATTTGTAAGTCCTGGTGTTTTTGTTATGTATTTGTCTGAATATTTTTTTATTATACCTAAGGCACCTACTATGATAGGAATTGTTTCTGTTTTTAGATTCCACATTCGAGTTATCTCTATTTCCAGGTCTTTGTATTTTGAAAGTTTTTCCATTTATTATTATTATTATTATTATTATTATTGTTCAGTAGTTTTATTTTCATAACGTTCTTTCACATGACTACCGAGCGCAGCTCTGTGTGCCTTGGGTATGTGCTGTGGTTTGCTGTGATGCTCTTATGGTTACTGTATTGAAAGTGTTTTGCGTAGGATGTGTGCTGTGCCCAGTAGTGCAATTTTCTGTATGTTATATATATTTTTAAGTCCTGGTGTTTTTGTTATGTATTTGTCTGAATATTTTTTTATTATACCTAAGGCACCTACTATGATAGGAATTGTTTCTGTTTTTAGATTCCACATTCGAGTTATCTCTATTTCCAGGTCTTTGTATTTTGAAAGTTTTTCCATTTATTATTATTATTATTATTATTATTATTGTTCAGTAGTTTTATTTTCATAACGTTCTTTCACATCACTACCGAGCGCAGCTCTGTGTGCCTTGGGTATGTGCTGTGGTTTGCTGTGATGCTCTTATGGTTACTGTATTGAAAGTGTTTTGCGTAGGATGTGTGCTGTGCCCAGTAGTGCAATTTTCTGTATGTTATATATATTTGTAAGTCCTGGTGTTTTTGTTATGTATTTGTCTGAATATTTTTTTTATTATACCTAAGGCACCTACTATGATAGGAATTGTTTCTGTTTTTAGATTCCACATTCGAGTTATCTCTATTTCCAGGTCTTTGTATTTTGAAAGTTTTTCCATTTATTATTATTATTATTATTATTATTATTGTTCAGTTTGTTTTATTTTCATAACGTTCTTTCACATCACTACCGAGCGCAGCTCTGTGTGCCTTGGGTATGTGCTGTGGTTTGCTGTGATGCTCTTATGGTTACTGTATTGAAAGTGTTTTGCGTAGGATGTGTGCTGTGCCCAGTAGTGCAATTTTCTGTATGTTATATACATTTGTAAGTCCTGGTGTTTTTGTTATGTATTTGTCTGAATATTTTTTTATTATACCTAAGGCACCTACTATGATAGGAATTGTTTCTGTTTTTAGATTCCACATTCGAGTTATCTCTATTTCCAGGTCTTTGTATTTTGAAAGTTTTTCCATTTATTATTATTATTATTATTATTATTATTGTTCAGTTTGTTTTATTTTCATAACGTTCTTTCACATCACTACCGAGCGCAGCTCTGTGTGCCTTGGGTATGTGCTGTGGTTTGCTGTGATGCTCTTATGGTTACTGTATTGAAAGTGTTTTGCGTAGGATGTGTGCAGTACCCAGTAGTGCAATTTTCTGTATGTTATATATATTTGTAAGTCCTGGTGTTTTTGTTATGTATTTGTCTGAATATTTTTTTATTATACCTAAGGCACCTACTATGATAGGAATTGTTTCTGTTTTTAGATTCCACATTCGAGTTATCTCTATTTCCAGGTCTTTGTATTTTGAAAGTTTTTCCATTTATTATTATTATTATTATTATTATTATTGTTCAGTAGTTTTATTTTCATAACGTTCTTTCACATCACTACCGAGCGCAGCTCTGTGTGCCTTGGGTATGTGCTGTGGTTTGCTGTGATGCTCTTATGGTTACTGTATTGAAAGTGTTTTGCGTAGGATGTGTGCAGTACCCAGTAGTGCAATTTTCTGTGTGTTATATATATTTGTAAGTCCTGGTGTTTTTGTTATGTATTTGTCTGAATATTTTTTTATTATACCTAAGGCACCTACTATGATAGGAATTGTTTCTGTTTTTAGATTCCACATTCGAGTTATCTCTATTTCCAGGTCTTTGTATTTTGAAAGTTTTTCCATTTATTATTATTATTATTATTATTATTATTGTTCAGTTTGTTTTATTTTCATAACGTTCTTTCACATCACTACCGAGCGCAGCTCTGTGTGCCTTGGGTATGTGCTGTGGTTTGCTGTGATGCTCTTATGGTTACTGTATTGAAAGTGTTTTGCGTAGGATGTGTGCTGTGCCCAGTAGTGCAATTTTCTGTATGTTATATACATTTGTAAGTCCTGGTGTTTTTGTTATGTATTTGTCTGAATATTTTTTTATTATACCTAAGGCACCTACTATGATAGGAATTGTTTCTGTTTTTAGATTCCACATTCGAGTTATCTCTATTTCCAGGTCTTTGTATTTTGAAAGTTTTTCCATTTATTATTATTATTATTATTATTATTATTATTGTTCAGTAGTTTTATTTTCATAACGTTCTTTCACATCACTACCGAGCGCAGCTCTGTGTGCCTTGGGTATGTGCTGTGGTTTGCTGTGATGCTCTTATGGTTACTGTATTGAAAGTGTTTTGCGTAGGATGTGTGCTGTGCCCAGTAGTGCAATTTTCTGTATGTTATATATATTTTTAAGTCCTGGTGTTTTTGTTATGTATTTGTCTGAATATTTTTTTATTATACCTAAGGCACCTACTATGATAGGAATTGTTTCTGTTTTTAGATTCCACATTCGAGTTATCTCTATTTCCAGGTCTTTGTATTTTGAAAGTTTTTCCATTTATTATTATTATTATTATTATTATTATTGTTCAGTAGTTTTATTTTCATAACGTTCTTTCACATCACTACCGAGCGCAGCTCTGTGTGCCTTGGGTATGTGCTGTGGTTTGCTGTGATGCTCTTATGGTTACTGTATTGAAAGTGTTTTGCGTAGGATGTGTGCTGTGCCCAGTAGTGCAATTTTCTGTATGTTATATATATTTGTAAGTCCTGGTGTTTTTGTTATGTATTTGTCTGAATATTTTTTTATTATACCTAAGGCACCTACTATGATAGGAATTGTTTCTGTTTTTAGATTCCACATTCGAGTTATCTCTATTTCCAGGTCTTTGTATTTTGAAAGTTTTTCCATTTATTATTATTATTATTATTATTATTATTGTTCAGTTTGTTTTATTTTCATAACGTTCTTTCACATCACTACCGAGCGCAGCTCTGTGTGCCTTGGGTATGTGCTGTGGTTTGCTGTGGTGCTCTTATGTTTACTGTATTGAAAGTGTTTTGCGTAGGATGTGTGCTGTGCCCAGTAGTGCAATTTTCTGTATGTTATATACATTTGTAAGTCCTGGTGTTTTTGTTATGTATTTGTCTGAATATTTTTTTATTATACCTAAGGCACCTACTATGATAGGAATTGTTTCTGTTTTTAGATTCCACATTCGAGTTATCTCTATTTCCAGGTCTTTGTATTTTGAAAGTTTTTCCATTTATTATTATTATTATTATTATTATTATTGTTCAGTAGTTTTATTTTCATAACGTTCTTTCACATCACTACCGAGCGCAGCTCTGTGTGCCTTGGGTATGTGCTGTGGTTTGCTGTGGTGCTCTTATGTTTACTGTATTGAAAGTGTTTTGCGTAGAATGTGTGCTGTGCCCAGTAGTGCAATTTTCTGTATGTTATATATATTTGTAAGTCCTGGTGTTTTTGTTATGTATTTGTCTGAATATTTTTTTATTATACCTAAGGCACCTACTATGATAGGAATTGTTTCTGTTTTTAGATTCCACATTCGAGTTATCTCTATTTCCAGGTCTTTGTATTTTGAAAGTTTTTCCATTTATTATTATTATTATTATTATTATTATTGTTCAGTTTGTTTTATTTTCATAACGTTCTTTCACATCACTACCGAGCGCAGCTCTGTGTGCCTTGGGTATGTGCTGTGGTTTGCTGTGATGCTCTTATGGTTACTGTATTGAAAGAGTTTTGCGTAGGATGTGTGCTGTGCCCAGTAGTGCAATTTTCTGTATGTTATATACATTTGTAAGTCCTGGTGTTTTTGTTATGTATTTGTCTGAATATTTTTTTATTATACCTAAGGCACCTACTATGATAGGAATTGTTTCTGTTTTTAGATTCCACATTCGAGTTATCTCTATTTCCAGGTCTTTGTATTTTGAAAGTTTTTCCATTTATTATTATTATTATTATTATTATTATTGTTCAGTAGTTTTATTTTCATAACGTTCTTTCACATCACTACCGAGCGCAGCTCTGTGTGCCTTGGGTATGTGCTGTGGTTTGCTGTGATGCTCTTATGGTTACTGTATTGAAAGTGTTTTGCGTAGGATGTGTGCTGTGCCCAGTAGTGCAATTTTCTGTATGTTATATATATTTTTAAGTCCTGGTGTTTTTGTTATGTATTTGTCTGAATATTTTTTTATTATACCTAAGGCACCTACTATGATAGGAATTGTTTCTGTTTTTAGATTCCACATTCGAGTTATCTCTATTTCCAGGTCTTTGTATTTTGAAAGTTTTTCCATTTATTATTATTATTATTATTATTATTATTGTTCAGTAGTTTTATTTTCATAACGTTCTTTCACATCACTACCGAGCGCAGCTCTGTGTGCCTTGGGTATGTGCTGTGGTTTGCTGTGATGCTCTTATGGTTACTGTATTGAAAGTGTTTTGCGTAGGATGTGTGCTGTGCCCAGTAGTGCAATTTTCTGTATGTTATATATATTTGTAAGTCCTGGTGTTTTTGTTATGTATTTGTCTGAATATTTTTTTATTATACCTAAGGCACCTACTATGATAGGAATTGTTTCTGTTTTTAGATTCCACATTCGAGTTATCTCTATTTCCAGGTCTTTGTATTTTGAAAGTTTTTCCATTTATTATTATTATTATTATTATTATTATTGTTCAGTTTGTTTTATTTTCATAACGTTCTTTCACATCACTACCGAGCGCAGCTCTGTGTGCCTTGGGTATGTGCTGTGGTTTGCTGTGATGCTCTTATGGTTACTGTATTGAAAGTGTTTTGCGTAGGATGTGTGCAGTACCCAGTAGTGCAATTTTCTGTGTGTTATATATATTTGTAAGTCCTGGTGTTTTTGTTATGTATTTGTCTGAATATTTTTTTATTATACCTAAGGCACCTACTATGATAGGAATTGTTTCTGTTTTTAGATTCCACATTCGAGTTATCTCTATTTCCAGGTCTTTGTATTTTGAAAGTTTTTCCATTTATTATTATTATTATTATTATTATTATTGTTCAGTTTGTTTTATTTTCATAACGTTCTTTCACATCACTACCGAGCGCAGCTCTGTGTGCCTTGGGTATGTGCTGTGGTTTGCTGTGATGCTCTTATGGTTACTGTATTGAAAGTGTTTTGCGTAGGATGTGTGCTGTGCCCAGTAGTGCAATTTTCTGTATGTTATATACATTTGTAAGTCCTGGTGTTTTTGTTATGTATTTGTCTGAATATTTTTTTATTATACCTAAGGCACCTACTATGATAGGAATTGTTTCTGTTTTTAGATTCCACATTCGAGTTATCTCTATTTCCAGGTCTTTGTATTTTGAAAGTTTTTCCATTTATTATTATTATTATTATTATTATTATTGTTCAGTAGTTTTATTTTCATAACGTTCTTTCACATCACTACCGAGCGCAGCTCTGTGTGCCTTGGGTATGTGCTGTGGTTTGCTGTGATGCTCTTATGGTTACTGTATTGAAAGTGTTTTGCGTAGGATGTGTGCTGTGCCCAGTAGTGCAATTTTCTGTATGTTATATATATTTTTAAGTCCTGGTGTTTTTGTTATGTATTTGTCTGAATATTTTTTTATTATACCTAAGGCACCTACTATGATAGGAATTGTTTCTGTTTTTAGATTCCACATTCGAGTTATCTCTATTTCCAGGTCTTTGTATTTTGAAAGTTTTTCCATTTATTATTATTATTATTATTATTATTATTGTTCAGTAGTTTTATTTTCATAACGTTCTTTCACATCACTACCGAGCGCAGCTCTGTGTGCCTTGGGTATGTGCTGTGGTTTGCTGTGATGCTCTTATGGTTACTGTATTGAAAGTGTTTTGCGTAGGATGTGTGCTGTGCCCAGTAGTGCAATTTTCTGTATGTTATATATATTTGTAAGTCCTGGTGTTTTTGTTATGTATTTGTCTGAATATTTTTTTTATTATACCTAAGGCACCTACTATGATAGGAATTGTTTCTGTTTTTAGATTCCACATTCGAGTTATCTCTATTTCCAGGTCTTTGTATTTTGAAAGTTTTTCCATTTATTATTATTATTATTATTATTATTATTGTTCAGTTTGTTTTATTTTCATAACGTTCTTTCACATCACTACCGAGCGCAGCTCTGTGTGCCTTGGGTATGTGCTGTGGTTTGCTGTGATGCTCTTATGGTTACTGTATTGAAAGTGTTTTGCGTAGGATGTGTGCTGTGCCCAGTAGTGCAATTTTCTGTATGTTATATACATTTGTAAGTCCTGGTGTTTTTGTTATGTATTTGTCTGAATATTTTTTTATTATACCTAAGGCACCTACTATGATAGGAATTGTTTCTGTTTTTAGATTCCACATTCGAGTTATCTCTATTTCCAGGTCTTTGTATTTTGAAAGTTTTTCCATTTATTATTATTATTATTATTATTATTATTGTTCAGTTTGTTTTATTTTCATAACGTTCTTTCACATCACTACCGAGCGCAGCTCTGTGTGCCTTGGGTATGTGCTGTGGTTTGCTGTGATGCTCTTATGGTTACTGTATTGAAAGTGTTTTGCGTAGGATGTGTGCAGTACCCAGTAGTGCAATTTTCTGTATGTTATATATATTTGTAAGTCCTGGTGTTTTTGTTATGTATTTGTCTGAATATTTTTTTATTATACCTAAGGCACCTACTATGATAGGAATTGTTTCTGTTTTTAGATTCCACATTCGAGTTATCTCTATTTCCAGGTCTTTGTATTTTGAAAGTTTTTCCATTTATTATTATTATTATTATTATTATTATTGTTCAGTTTGTTTTATTTTCATAACGTTCTTTCACATCACTACCGAGCGCAGCTCTGTGTGCCTTGGGTATGTGCTGTGGTTTGCTGTGATGCTCTTATGGTTACTGTATTGAAAGAGTTTTGCGTAGGATGTGTGCTGTGCCCAGTAGTGCAATTTTCTGTATGTTATATACATTTGTAAGTCCTGGTGTTTTTGTTATGTATTTGTCTGAATATTTTTTTATTATACCTAAGGCACCTACTATGATAGGAATTGTTTCTGTTTTTAGATTCCACATTCGAGTTATCTCTATTTCCAGGTCTTTGTATTTTGAAAGTTTTTCCATTTATTATTATTATTATTATTATTATTATTGTTCAGTAGTTTTATTTTCATAACGTTCTTTCACATCACTACCGAGCGCAGCTCTGTGTGCCTTGGGTATGTGCTGTGGTTTGCTGTGATGCTCTTATGGTTACTGTATTGAAAGTGTTTTGCGTAGGATGTGTGCTGTGCCCAGTAGTGCAATTTTCTGTATGTTATATATATTTTTAAGTCCTGGTGTTTTTGTTATGTATTTGTCTGAATATTTTTTTATTATACCTAAGGCACCTACTATGATAGGAATTGTTTCTGTTTTTAGATTCCACATTCGAGTTATCTCTATTTCCAGGTCTTTGTATTTTGAAAGTTTTTCCATTTATTATTATTATTATTATTATTATTATTGTTCAGTAGTTTTATTTTCATAACGTTCTTTCACATCACTACCGAGCGCAGCTCTGTGTGCCTTGGGTATGTGCTGTGGTTTGCTGTGATGCTCTTATGGTTACTGTATTGAAAGTGTTTTGCGTAGGATGTGTGCTGTGCCCAGTAGTGCAATTTTCTGTATGTTATATATATTTGTAAGTCCTGGTGTTTTTGTTATGTATTTGTCTGAATATTTTTTTATTATACCTAAGGCACCTACTATGATAGGAATTGTTTCTGTTTTTAGATTCCACATTCGAGTTATCTCTATTTCCAGGTCTTTGTATTTTGAAAGTTTTTCCATTTATTATTATTATTATTATTATTATTATTGTTCAGTTTGTTTTATTTTCATAACGTTCTTTCACATCACTACCGAGCGCAGCTCTGTGTGCCTTGGGTATGTGCTGTGGTTTGCTGTGATGCTCTTATGGTTACTGTATTGAAAGTGTTTTGCGTAGGATGTGTGCAGTACCCAGTAGTGCAATTTTCTGTGTGTTATATATATTTGTAAGTCCTGGTGTTTTTGTTATGTATTTGTCTGAATATTTTTTTATTATACCTAAGGCACCTACTATGATAGGAATTGTTTCTGTTTTTAGATTCCACATTCGAGTTATCTCTATTTCCAGGTCTTTGTATTTTGAAAGTTTTTCCATTTATTATTATTATTATTATTATTATTATTGTTCAGTTTGTTTTATTTTCATAACGTTCTTTCACATCACTACCGAGCGCAGCTCTGTGTGCCTTGGGTATGTGCTGTGGTTTGCTGTGATGCTCTTATGGTTACTGTATTGAAAGTGTTTTGCGTAGGATGTGTGCTGTGCCCAGTAGTGCAATTTTCTGTATGTTATATACATTTGTAAGTCCTGGTGTTTTTGTTATGTATTTGTCTGAATATTTTTTTATTATACCTAAGGCACCTACTATGATAGGAATTGTTTCTGTTTTTAGATTCCACATTCGAGTTATCTCTATTTCCAGGTCTTTGTATTTTGAAAGTTTTTCCATTTATTATTATTATTATTATTATTATTATTGTTCAGTAGTTTTATTTTCATAACGTTCTTTCACATCACTACCGAGCGCAGCTCTGTGTGCCTTGGGTATGTGCTGTGGTTTGCTGTGATGCTCTTATGGTTACTGTATTGAAAGTGTTTTGCGTAGGATGTGTGCTGTGCCCAGTAGTGCAATTTTCTGTATGTTATATATATTTTTAAGTCCTGGTGTTTTTGTTATGTATTTGTCTGAATATTTTTTTATTATACCTAAGGCACCTACTATGATAGGAATTGTTTCTGTTTTTAGATTCCACATTCGAGTTATCTCTATTTCCAGGTCTTTGTATTTTGAAAGTTTTTCCATTTATTATTATTATTATTATTATTATTATTGTTCAGTAGTTTTATTTTCATAACGTTCTTTCACATCACTACCGAGCGCAGCTCTGTGTGCCTTGGGTATGTGCTGTGGTTTGCTGTGATGCTCTTATGGTTACTGTATTGAAAGTGTTTTGCGTAGGATGTGTGCTGTGCCCAGTAGTGCAATTTTCTGTATGTTATATATATTTGTAAGTCCTGGTGTTTTTGTTATGTATTTGTCTGAATATTTTTTTTATTATACCTAAGGCACCTACTATGATAGGAATTGTTTCTGTTTTTAGATTCCACATTCGAGTTATCTCTATTTCCAGGTCTTTGTATTTTGAAAGTTTTTCCATTTATTATTATTATTATTATTATTATTATTGTTCAGTTTGTTTTATTTTCATAACGTTCTTTCACATCACTACCGAGCGCAGCTCTGTGTGCCTTGGGTATGTGCTGTGGTTTGCTGTGGTGCTCTTATGTTTACTGTATTGAAAGTGTTTTGCGTAGGATGTGTGCTGTGCCCAGTAGTGCAATTTTCTGTATGTTATATACATTTGTAAGTCCTGGTGTTTTTGTTATGTATTTGTCTGAATATTTTTTTATTATACCTAAGGCACCTACTATGATAGGAATTGTTTCTGTTTTTAGATTCCACATTCGAGTTATCTCTATTTCCAGGTCTTTGTATTTTGAAAGTTTTTCCATTTATTATTATTATTATTATTATTATTATTGTTCAGTAGTTTTATTTTCATAACGTTCTTTCACATCACTACCGAGCGCAGCTCTGTGTGCCTTGGGTATGTGCTGTGGTTTGCTGTGGTGCTCTTATGTTTACTGTATTGAAAGTGTTTTGCGTAGAATGTGTGCTGTGCCCAGTAGTGCAATTTTCTGTATGTTATATATATTTGTAAGTCCTGGTGTTTTTGTTATGTATTTGTCTGAATATTTTTTTATTATACCTAAGGCACCTACTATGATAGGAATTGTTTCTGTTTTTAGATTCCACATTCGAGTTATCTCTATTTCCAGGTCTTTGTATTTTGAAAGTTTTTCCATTTATTATTATTATTATTATTATTATTATTGTTCAGTTTGTTTTATTTTCATAACGTTCTTTCACATCACTACCGAGCGCAGCTCTGTGTGCCTTGGGTATGTGCTGTGGTTTGCTGTGATGCTCTTATGGTTACTGTATTGAAAGTGTTTTGCGTAGGATGTGTGCTGTGCCCAGTAGTGCAATTTTCTGTATGTTATATACATTTGTAAGTCCTGGTGTTTTTGTTATGTATTTGTCTGAATATTTTTTTATTATACCTAAGGCACCTACTATGATAGGAATTGTTTCTGTTTTTAGATTCCACATTCGAGTTATCTCTATTTCCAGGTCTTTGTATTTTGAAAGTTTTTCCATTTATTATTATTATTATTATTATTATTATTGTTCAGTTTGTTTTATTTTCATAACGTTCTTTCACATCACTACCGAGCGCAGCTCTGTGTGCCTTGGGTATGTGCTGTGGTTTGCTGTGATGCTCTTATGGTTACTGTATTGAAAGTGTTTTGCGTAGGATGTGTGCAGTACCCAGTAGTGCAATTTTCTGTATGTTATATATATTTGTAAGTCCTGGTGTTTTTGTTATGTATTTGTCTGAATATTTTTTTATTATACCTAAGGCACCTACTATGATAGGAATTGTTTCTGTTTTTAGATTCCACATTCGAGTTATCTCTATTTCCAGGTCTTTGTATTTTGAAAGTTTTTCCATTTATTATTATTATTATTATTATTATTATTGTTCAGTTTGTTTTATTTTCATAACGTTCTTTCACATCACTACCGAGCGCAGCTCTGTGTGCCTTGGGTATGTGCTGTGGTTTGCTGTGATGCTCTTATGGTTACTGTATTGAAAGTGTTTTGCGTAGGATGTGTGCAGTACCCAGTAGTGCAATTTTCTGTGTGTTATATATATTTGTAAGTCCTGGTGTTTTTGTTATGTATTTGTCTGAATATTTTTTTATTATACCTAAGGCACCTACTATGATAGGAATTGTTTCTGTTTTTAGATTCCACATTCGAGTTATCTCTATTTCCAGGTCTTTGTATTTTGAAAGTTTTTCCATTTATTATTATTATTATTATTATTATTATTGTTCAGTTTGTTTTATTTTCATAACGTTCTTTCACATCACTACCGAGCGCAGCTCTGTGTGCCTTGGGTATGTGCTGTGGTTTGCTGTGATGCTCTTATGGTTACTGTATTGAAAGTGTTTTGCGTAGGATGTGTGCTGTACCCAGTAGTGCAATTTTCTGTGTGTTATATATATTTGTAAGTCCTGGTGTTTTTGTTATGTATTTGTCTGAATATTTTTTTATTATACCTAAGGCACCTACTATGATAGGAATTGTTTCTGTTTTTAGATTCCACATTCGAGTTATCTCTATTTCCAGGTCTTTGTATTTTGAAAGTTTTTCCATTTATTATTATTATTATTATTATTATTATTGTTCAGTTTGTTTTATTTTCATAACGTTCTTTCACATCACTACCGAGCGCAGCTCTGTGTGCCTTGGGTATGTGCTGTGGTTTGCTGTGATGCTCTTATGGTTACTGTATTGAAAGTGTTTTGCGTAGAATGTGTGCAGTACCCAGTAGTGCAATTTTCTGTATGTTATATATATTTGTAAGTCCTGGTGTTTTTGTTATGTATTTGTCTGAATATTTTTTTTATTATACCTAAGGCACCTACTATGATAGGAATTGTTTCTGTTTTTAGATTCCACATTCGAG
>NC_142935.1:91750787-91753287 GCF_046866305.1 Octopus bimaculoides
TTTTTGGTCAGATAAATTCTCATTCTTCACTTCTGCTTTATTTTTCGTATTTTGAATGTCGTTTGTCTGAAATCTTTCGCCGCACTCTCAGAATGGAGTAAACAGGACAGGAGGGGGTCATGTGGGATTGAGAGTCGCTGATGAAATCACAGAATGTGTGACGAAAGATTTCAAACGAAATACACTAAAATAATAATAATAATAATAATAATAATAATAATATTATTTTGAGTTCTGAGTTCAAATTCTGCCGAGGTCGACTTTGCCATTCATCCTTTCGGGTCGATAAAGTAAGTACTAGTTGCGTGCTGGAGTCGATCCAAACGAATGGCCACCCTCACCGAAAAAAAAAAGAAGAAAATTCGGCCTTGTGCCTAGAGTACAAAATAATAGTAAAGCTGAGGTGAAGAACGAATATGTAGTGCACATTTGGAGGGGGCGGGGAAAGACCATCCCGAAATATAACAATATCTGCTTCAATACGCGATTTCGCTTGAAGAATCTTGCAAAACAAATACATAAGCGTAAAAAATTTAGATATGTTTCGGCCAAACATTGGCCCAGGCCATGTCTAACTTAACAGCACCACTTAATATGATCTGTTAAGTTATCTTAAGTCAAGGTTTGTGGTATCATGGTCCATTCAATTAGGGAGTTGTCGAAGGCGGCGAGCTGGCAGAATCGTTAGCACGCCGGGCGAAATGCTTAGCGGTATTTCGTCTGTCTTTACGTTCTGAGTTCAAATTCCGCCGAAGTCGACTTTGCCTTTCATCCTTTCGGTTTCGATAAATTAGGTACCAGTTACGCACTGGGGTCGATGTAATCGGCTTAATCCCTTTGTCTGCCCTTGTTTGTCCCCTCTATGTTTAGCTCCTTGTGGGCAATAAAGAGATAAGAAAAGTTAGCATGCTGGGTGAAATGCTTAGCGGTATTTCCTCTTTACGTTCTGTGTTCAAATTCTGCCAAGGTCGACTTTGCCTTTCATCCTTTCGTGGTTGATAAATTAAGTGCCTGTTGTGCACTGGAGCTGATCTAATCGACTGGCTCCCTTCCCCAAAATTTCAGGCCGTGTGTCTAGAGGAGAAAAGAGTTAGGGAGTTGTTGTTAAGAGAGATGTATCTAGGTGTGGGTGGATTATGTGGTATCCCTTGTCCAGCTATCGTTTGAAGATGATGAGATCTTATTTAATTTGTTTTGGGAAAATGTTAAATAGAGCAGAGCCTATAGCCTATATTACTGTGAATTTATGTGTTGTAAGCTTGAAATATGTGTGCGTATGTGTGTGTGTGTGTGAATGTGTGTGTAGGGGTGGGGAGGCATATGTTACATGGCTCCAGTGTGTTTGTATGTGTGTATGTGTGTATGTGTGAGTGTGTGTAGTAGGCACATGTTACATGGCCCCAGCATGCGCGCATGTGTGTGTGCAGGGGGTATATGTGACTTGGCTCCAATGTGTGTGTGTGTGTATGTGAAGAGGGCATATGTTACATGGCTCCAGCGTGTGTATGTGCAGGGGGAATATGTTACATGGCTCCAGCAAGTGTGTGTGTCTGTGTGTGTGTGTGTGTCTGTGTGTCTGTGTCTGTGTGTGTAGGAGGCATATGTGTCATGGCTTCAGCGTTGGATGAATTCTGAATTTGATGTTAAGGTCGTTTGGGCAATACTTGTGGTATATTCTCAACACCTTCATATCCCAAGAATTTCAGCCTGATGACAGATTGATACAGCTCTGTGATATTATTTCTTACTTGTTTCGCGCGTGCTGAAGGATTTAGTCAAACAAATCGACCCCAGGACTTATTTTTCGTAAACCTAGTACTTAAGCCTAGTCTATTTTATTGACGAGGACGTAAACATACCAATAACGGTTGTCAAACAAAGACACAAGGACACACGCACACACACACATATTTGACAGGTTTCTTTCAGTTTCCGTTAGCCAAATCCATTCACAAGGCTTTGGTCGGCCCCAGGCTCTAGTAGAAGTTACTTGCCAAAAGTGTCATGCAGTGAGACTGAACCCGGAACCACATGATTAGGAAACGAGTTTCTTGCCACACAAGGACTCCTGCAGCTACGGCCACGCCTGCGCCTATATAGACTAGGAAAATTATATATCTATATATAAAAAAAATTATATGAAATTATAAGACCCTACAATAAATAAAAATATATGTAATATCTGTATATTTGAAACGCATAATATTAGTACATAAATGCAGATCCTTAATAGGAATTCAGAACCGATCTGGTTTTTTTGGCCCAGAAACACAAATTGTAGAACATTAAGATGGTAAATGGTTATATAAAATTTCTTCTCATCAAAATCATAGCATACACAGTTTTTTCCCTACGTCATGTAATCCTTATGTATCTAGAGATTAATCAGTCAAATACCCAAATATTAACGTTGAAAGTATTTAAAAATCATTTGTGTAGTTCTTAATAATTTTAAACATTATCCTAAATACGTTTTATACTATTACATTCGTATCTCTTC
>NC_142935.1:91758287-91760787 GCF_046866305.1 Octopus bimaculoides
TCAAATGGTGACTGTATTTGTTGCTTGGATTGTGCTATGTTATGGGGTGGAGCTTTGTGTAGAGGTATGTGTTGTCTAGGTTGTGTTATTTTATTACATGAATTGTGTAGAAGTGCTGCATAATGTGAATTACTTTATTGGAACAAACCCTCTACATCGAGCTTCGATTCTTCGAGTCCACACTTTCCTTTCGCTAATCGGATACTCTCTTTCACACCAAATAATTCCTTCCCTGTATCGTAAATTGAGCTTGTTAATTTTCCCAGTTTCTCCACTGTAGAGTCTGTCGTTTTATAAAGAGCTCGACATACCTTGTTTTCAAACTTTTTGAGAATGGAACTAAGAAGCAAATCATCGGAACGATTCATAGTAGTTGAAAACATCAACTCTATTACAGTGAGTAAGCTGGACCTATATATATATATATATATATATATATATATATATATATATATATATATATATATATATATATATATATATATATATATATATATGTATATATATATATATATATATATATATATATATATATATATGTATATATATATATATATATATATATATATATATATATATATATATATATATATATATATATATATATATATATATATATATATATATATATATATATATATATATATGTATATATATATATATATATATATATATATATATATATATATATATATATATATATATATATATATATATATATATATATATATATATATATATATATATATATATATATATATATATATATATATATATATATATATATATATATATATGTATATATATATATATATATTATATATATATATATATATATATATATATATATATATATATATATATATATATATATATATATATATATATATATATATATATATATATACATATATATACATATATATATATATATATATATATATATATATATATATATATATATATATATATATATATATATATATATATATATATATATATATATATATATATATATATATATATATATATATAGGCATAGGCAATAGATAATAAGTTAGTTATCTTTCAGTCAAAAATAAAACATATTCAATGTAAGTATTAGAACTGGTACATATTTATTTCGTCAGCTAATATATTACAGATTAAGGTATATAACTACTCAGGATGTGGAATATTGCTACTAGAGAATATGTGGCCGGAAGTACAAACACGCATGCATACAAGCACGCACACACACACACTATACAAACGCATATTGCCAAGCAATTTACTGGTTATGGCATGTAGCTGGGTCAGAATGTTACCGTCGGTTTCGCGTCGAATATTGCTGCGAAATAACATTGAAATATCTCTAATATACTACCCAGAAGTGCATAAGCATGATTAGAGTTGGAGGCACATGGCGTCTAAACTAGCTCGGTGATGACAAATAAGTGAAAAGAAACTGAGTAAAAATATTTTGGGGGAAGATAGAAAAGAAAGGAAGAATTACTCTCCAGCGATTGGTGCTAGTAATGAGCATATATAAGCATGTATGTGTATTGTCACAGAGCTTACACGCTTCGCTCATGGCCATCACAAATAAATGGGTCGTGGACATTGCCTACCCTTTCGAATAAGAGCTAAAAGACAAAGGTTAAATAATAAAGCAAAACTACTCAACAAATGTCCTTAGGACGGTTACATGTTTTATTGATTGTCCCTAGAAAGAGGAAAAAGCAAGATTTGAAACTCAGAACGTAAATAGACCAGACTAAATTGTTGTTGTTGTTGGCACTCCGTCGCTTACGACGTCGAGGGTTCCAGTTGATTGGATCAACGGAACAGCCTGCTCCTGAAATTAACGTGCAAGTGGCTGAGCACTCCACAGACACGTTTACCCTTAACGTAGTTCTCGGGGATATTCAGCGTGACACATACTGTGACAAGGCTGACCCCTTTGAATTACAGGCACAACAGAAACAGGAAGTAAGAGTGAGTGAAAGTTGTGGTGAAAGAGTACAGCAGGGTTCGCCACCATCCTCTGCCTGAGCCTCGTGGAGCTTTAGGTGTTTTCGCTCAATAAACCCTCACAACGCCCGGTCTGGGAATCGAAACCGCGATCCTATGACCGCGAGTCTGCTGCCCTAATCACTGGGCCATTGCGCCTCCACAGACCAGACTAAATATAGCAGAGAATGTAGTACGGTCGTTTTCGATTGCTGTCAGCCACCATTCTCTACGTTAAGCTAATGATAAATACTAGGAACAATATATTCGTATAGGATTATGAAGAATCCTCAATATATTAGATATTATGTATTTATTTATTCCGTTTTCAGATGGTCGTAAATTATATTCACTTTGTCCATATCAAGCATAAATCATCGCTGGTGTTCTGTTTTATGTACGTTTGCGTATTAGCTTCTGACAACTTAATATCATAGCATGTGTGATAGAGGACATTTTGTAAACTATCTTTCCATATGTCCGTCAGTTTGTCTGTCTGTATGTCAGA
>NC_142935.1:91763287-91768287 GCF_046866305.1 Octopus bimaculoides
ATGCCCCTGCATATGCAACTGGTGACTATTATCATTACGGTGATGGTGGTGTTGATTGTGATGGTGGCGCTAGAGCTCGTTGTGACGACGATGACGGCGAGAATGTTGTCGTCGTCATCATAAGTAATATTTAGATATATACGTTGTGGTACATATTACTATTGACTGCTCAATCTAAAGGACTAATAATACATTCATAAACACCAACACACATTACGCACAAACACACGCACGCGCTCGCACCCACGCACACGCTCGCACCCACGCTTTGCACTCTCCTGTCTTAGAAAGAACTTTTTCTTCACCCATTTCCTTCCAGTCATTTCAAAATGTGACCACGTGAGTATCGTTGTCGATTTTTCCCCTCCGCCTTCTCTTCTTTTGGTCTTTTCTCTATTTCTGAAGAAGAGCCTTGCGCGAAACGTAAAATCCTCCTTCTTTCCTTTCCTGAGCGTCCGATAATACAGTACTTGTACCACGTACCAGGTACTCACGTTGTTGTTTGTTCTTCTTTGTTTAGATTCACTATATATATATATATATATATATATATATATATATATATATAATTTTTATTTGTCTGTTGTGGTACTTAAATGAGAATGAGATGTAAGGTGACAATGTTTTGAGTTTCCGGTTCGAATGACATGAGTGTTTTTGTTTCACTTTTGACACGTAATACTTAAATAGTGGAGGAGATATGATGTTGCTGTGGGCTGGAAGTATGCAAAAAGTTAAGATTTTTTAACTAAAACACAACCGGGACCCTAAGCAAGGCATGTGTAAAATTTGAATGAAATTGGTTGTGTAGTTTTGAAGTTTTAGGGATTCACACAGACATGCATTCTCAATTTTATATATATATATATATATATATATATATATATATATATATATATATATATATATATATATATATATATATATATATATATATACATGTATATATGCATATACATACACATACAGTGACTGTCATCGCTAGGGAAATAGCATAGAGAAAATAACAATATAACATCTCCCCCCATAACAAGACATCAGTGTAGCTATGGTAGCCGCATGGTTGAATTATATATCTCAAGATCATCTGAGAATATTAGAAGTGATGCTAGACTGGTGGCTAAATTTGCACTGCTAACTATTCTTAAATGGACGTAAGTCCAAGTTATAACGAGATAACAGTTATTTGAACAAGCGTTCAGACAATTTAGATTTCACATGCAATCTACGAGTTAGTTTCTTCGCAATTTTCTTCCTCATAATAAGCACAACCTCATAGATTTGTGAATACATCGTACATCAACTTTACTATGATTTTTAGTGTCGCAGCTCCATAATTCGTTACAGCTTTCATCTATTGTGTGATAAATTTTCATAAACGCCTCTACCTTGCATGTCATATTTTCAAGCGTATATTTCTCGGTACAAACTATTTGTATGGCGTTATTAAACAGAATATTTACGCCGCCAGTGCTTACAACTATTTTTCACCCTCTGTTTTATCAAATATCCAATACTCTAGCAGTAGCTGTTGTTACGATCAGACAAATTAATAATGTAAGAAAAACGAGTAAACTTCTGATCGCAACAACAAAGTGTTCAAACAGGGAAGTAAATGTTCATTTATGTAGATTATGCCCAGTCTCAATGGTTTCAAGGTAGGTAGTGAACGGTCCAACCCGTATGCAGTTCCGTCTCTCGTCCTGGTTCTATTCATGCCAAGCTCCAGCTGTCTTCCCCACTCCCCTTTTTAACAGGAAGTACGAGATTACCTGCCTTGCTCGTTAACAGGAAGTGAACGAGGTTAGCTGTCTCGTACTTCCTGTATATATATTTGGTTATTCATACCGACTTTATTTCCCTTCTGCCAAACGGTCGTTGACAAACGTTTATCTCGCCACCTTCGGAAAATATAGGGTAAGTTCTCACCCTTCATTATCTTATAGGTATACATAACACTGTATGGTAGAAAAGCTGCATCGCAACCACATGACACCGGGTTCAATGCTGCTGCATGTCACCTTGGGCAAATCTTTCTTGCAATAGCCCACGGCAGACCAGAACCTTGAGTGGATCTAAAAGAAAGAAACTAAAAGTAGCCCATCTTTTATGTGTGTATGTGTGTGTGTGTTTGTGCGTGGGTGCGTGTGTATATGTGTGTGAATGTGTGCGTGTGCGTGTGTGTATGTGTGTGTGTATGTGAGTATGTGTAAATGTGTATCGGTCTTTGTCTTATGCTTGTTGCTTATAACCGTTTAACAACCGGTGTCGGTTTGTTTAAGTCCCCGCAACGTCATGCTTAGAATGACTACCGGACTTTAAAAAAAGCAAACAAACATACAATGTGGTCGATTCGCTCGACTAAAGCAGTGATCCAGCATGGTCACAATCCTATTAGGGAAATAAGTAAAACAGAGAAAAAGACACGTCCAGCTAATACTTTTACTCATTAAGCCGGTATTGCTTGCCATGGTAAGAAAGCTCTCTTACGTTGTCATGTGTCTCATATTATGTAATCGTTTAAAAATTGGCAACGAAAACCATGTAACAATATAAGATATTTCAGCTTCCGGTCAACATCTTATATTCAATAAGCTATCCACTTCCTCATTTTTACACACACGTATATCCATTCCTATATTTTTCTTTGTTTGTTTGTTTGATCGCTCGTTTTTCCTTTCTTTCTTTCTTTCTTTATTTCTTTCTTTCTTTCTTTCTTTCTTTATTTATTTCTTACTTTCTTTCTTTCTTTCTTTCTTTCTTTCTTTCTTTCCGTCCGTTTGTCTGCCTGCCTGCCTGCCTGCCTGTATGTCTATCTATCTATCTATCTATCTTGTGTGTGTGTGTTTGTGTGTAAACATATATATACACATACATACGTATATACATATATATACATACATATATATGTAGTGTATGCCTGTGCATATATATATATATATATATATATATATATATATATATATATATATATATATATATATATATATATATATATATATACACATGTATGTATATGTATATATTCATGTACGTATGCATAAATTTATGTAATCAGTTATTCTCTTGTCACCAGAAAAGAAACAACAGCAGAAAAGGGACGGTTCTTTATTGATAGGTTAATTTTCTCGGATTATCTTCTTTCTTATTCAGAGTTGGTCACAATTACTTGTAGATGTTTGTTCACCTTCTTTTGAGAATAACAAAATGCCAGGATATCATGAATTAATTTTGTATGTTGTTTAGTACAACTTTACTCGCCTCAAGATCTGATGCTCACTCTCATAATATTAGACCGTTTGAGTTATTTAGCTTACAATTTTGCGTATGTATGTATATATGTATCTATGTATCTATCTATCAATTGATCTGTATACGTGTAGTTGTATATATCTATATATGTGTGTGTATATAGAATAAATACATTATATGTGCTTATATTATGTACTGTATGTATATATATATATATTATCTACATACACATACATACGTATGTGTTGTGTGTGTGTATATATATATATATATATATATATATACAAATTAGACACTATACATATATATATATATATATGTACGCATTATGCATGTATTTGAATGGGTGTGTGTTTGTGTGTGTGTGTGTGTGTGTGTGTGTGTGAGAGAGAGAGAGAGAGAGAGAGAGAGAGGGTGTTCCGCTACTCGTCTTCAATAACGTCACATAAACAGGATTGTTCGTTCGATTTCTCTTTACTAATATTTACTTGAAATATATTCACCCATATATATATATATATGTATATATGTACATGTACGTATGCATGTATGTATAACCCAGCTATAACATTAAATCCGCATAAACGTAACTGTTTTTTGAAAGATGAATCTCATGAGATCACCCCCCCCTATACCCATGCACGTTCTCACTGTACGTATATACGTAAATATATATATATATATATATATATATATATATATATAAATACAAACGCACATAGAATAAATATGCACATGAAAACTCCATTTCTATGAATTATATTTTATAAGTTAATTAGAGGTTAAAAGTCCTTGCATGTAATCTCTGAAGACGTTTATAGGCTATGTAAACCAATATAAATGATGTCAAGACTAAAGTTCTTGAGTATAAAGTTTCGAAGAAACATATAGTGGTGATTGGTCTGGCTGGAACGCTTGCGAATGAATAAGAAGTCCTAAAAGCACACAAGGGCCGGCTGCTCTTCAGAGTATGGTGTACGAATAAGTATAGAAATGTAAAAAATATTTTCGAAGTAGTCAGTTATGTTTTCATGAAACGGTTATTGGCTTGTTGGAGTATTATTTCTTCTGGTATATATGAGTGTTTCAGTGTTTGAGTGTGTGTGTGTGTGTGTGTGTGTGTGTGTGTGTGTGTGTGTGTGTGTGTGTGTGTGTGTGATTTTGTGTGCATACGTGTATTTGATGTGTGTATGTACATCTTTTATGCCGCTTTCACATGTGTGTTGTATGCATTTGAAATTCTGTGTCTTTCTATCTATCTATCTATTCATAGCTATATCTATCTCTCTCTCTCGCTCTATTTATTTGTATATTTGTATGTTTGTATATTTGTATGTTTGTATGAATATATACTCACATGCCCGTACGTATATGTGTGTGTGTACAGAGAAGATGAAAGAGAAAGTGTGTGAGAGAGAGAGAGAGTGAGAGAGAGAGAGAGAGAGAGAGAGAGCGAGAGAGAGAAAGACAGAAAGATATAGTTAGAGAGAAAGAGACTTGTGCATATATATAATACTAATTGCTCCCTTGTCAAACATACAAACGAAATACATTTGTAAATCATAAGTTGTTTTGCTCACACAACCCACTCTAGACACAATTTCATTTATCAACGTATTGACGATATTTTTTCTCCCTGTCTTTACAACCCTTGATCAAACATGCAGACGATACTTGGCAGCCATTTTGAAAAAGCTTTCTACAATACACAGCACAGCAAACTTTGAAGATAAAAATCCAGTTTTTAA
>NC_142935.1:91778287-91785787 GCF_046866305.1 Octopus bimaculoides
AATCGACTTACCCCATCTGCCAAACTTGCTGGCCTTGTGCCAAAATTTAGAACAAATATTCTGCCAACTATCGTCATCACCACGTCAGTTTTATGCTGATATTAAGTAAACCTATCTAAAAAATTTCTTTTGCTCGCCCTCCCCACCAAGTAGTAGCGACCTGAGCGTTAGTAAGTTCCCTGACCTCTGAACATTACTGACTGATGTCCTTAGATACACTGGGCCTTTTCCTTGGCGTATAGATGGGTGACTGAGATCACGATAAACCAGCCTGAACAGGACGTCAGTCCGTCGTAAGTTTACTCCTTTGCAGCTGAGTGGAATGGAGCAGCGAGAAATGAAATGTTTTGCACAAGAATACAATGCACCACCCGGTCCGGAAATCGAAACCACGATCTTGTGATCATTATCACAGCAGTCTAACCCCGACGCCACGCATCTTCGTTACCGCAGTAGTCGATTAGTAAGCATTAGAGACCATTTCAACTTCACTTTTGTACAACTGTTTCACACACACACCGTGAAACCAACGATCATTGACAACACTAATAACATCGTAAAAATAGTACGATGTTTTTAATTATGTTCAAACCAAGGAAAATATTCACAATAAACTAGCCATTAGTTCTCTCCCTTACATCACATTACAATGCGCATGACAGGTCCTGATCATTCACCAAAATGATATGCATGTGGCATTGAGAAGGAAGTTCTTGCGTGAATGAACTTTTCTACGCCTAATATTTTTGAGTATTATCATATTATTCATCAGGTGAAACTTGAAGTAGCAAAATATTTACCTTCTAAAATGCATTATACACACATGCGCACGCATGCGCGCTGGCACACACACACACACACACACACACACACACACACACACACACAAATACACCAAAATGCGGACGTACGCGTGTACGCGTATATATGTATATATATGTATCGTTTTTCTTGTAATCTCGCTCACTCGTCCGCATACATTATCCCCTTCTGTCCCGCTGTCAATATCTATCAATATTTATATTACGAACTTTAACGAATTACTTGTTGACACTTAAACTAGGTGACCTGGCATGCATTTATGTATGCATTTATGCATGTATGAGAGTATGAAGTTGTGTATGTGAAAATATGAATATGCATGTATGCGCTGCGTTAATCTTAGTATGTGTCTGTTTCTGTGTGTATGTTGTATTAATGCATCTATTTGTGCATATTGATGTGCGTGTACGCGGTTTATTAATGTTTGTATGTGCATATGTTTATGTGTTCGTGTTTCAATATGTATATCTGTGTGTGTGTGTGTGTGTAAATGAGGGAGGAAAGCAAAGCATAAGGCTGATCTCTGTTTAAACAATATAAAACACGTTGCCTTGGTAACAGCTGATTTCTCTTATGTCACAGTGGTCTGTCTTCCACACATATAGACACATTAACATAAGCACACGGAAACATATTCACTCTTACACACTCACATGATACACACACAGATCCAGTCGTATGCATCCACACACACGCACAAACGCGTGCGGACACAAATATATACACATATATACACATCCGTCGTACAAGTACACCTACACACAGAAACATATATACACATATATACATATATACGTACACTCACATGATTATTATGCTAAGAAGTTTGTCCACTCAGTGTGAGAAAAGTTTAAAATGGAGTAAGCTGTTGTTTTACACACACAAACACGCACGTACGTGCACACACAAACGAACGCATACACACTCTACACAAACACTATCTCTCTCACACACACATTCATAGAATCTCAGTAGCACACATATACACATACACATATTCACATGTATACATACACACTGAAGGCATTGCAGTCATAGCCGTCTAATTTTATTTGACGAAATATATCCAAGCCTTTAATATCTAATGTGTCCTTCCTTTATTTCTACGATGATAAGTTGAGGTTTTTTTTATGGAGGTTAATTTGGTTGCTATGTCTAGCTGACTGATTAACCATTGCAGGACAACCATAGCAATAGTTTTCGAGATGGCCCGCATGAAACATGGCTAATCATCAAACGAGTCAAATACAGAAAAGAAATTAAAAAAGTGGAAGTTGATTTTTTCGTTAGGTTTGCCATTCAGAGAATCCCGTGGGTCACCTGAAACCTTCAGGTCGCAGTTTGCTAATGATGGATACAAGAGGATGTCGTTGGGTCAAAGGAATGGTACGAACAGTGTGGCGTGGGTTTTACACCAATGCCACACCAAAGGCAATGTAGAAAAAGATGATACTGGGCAAGTAAACATGCATTGTGTTTGGGTTGACAGGGAAGTGCAGTTAATAAATCTCAATTTTCAACGTTGTGGTGTTGGTTTCAATGACGCAATGTGACATCTTCTTCAGGTATCAACTACCATAGAATACGGATGGAAGCCCTTAACGAAATAAATGTAGTGCAGTTTTTAATCCACAAAATTCCGTAAAGTGCATAAAGCCGGTTTCCCTGTTTCTCTGGCGTATATATTCTCCCCTGGACTGGACGCTAATCCCCTTCTGTCCCTCTGTCAATATCTATCAATATTTACATTACGAACTTTAACGAGTTACATGTTGACATTTAAACTAGGATAACCCATTTTTAGCATCTGAGTGGAATAGAGCAACGTGAAATGAAGTGTTTTGCTAAATATAACAACGCATCGCTCGGTCCAGGAATCGAAACCACAATCTAACGATCATGAGCCCAACACCTTAACCACTAAACCACGTGCTTCTACTGTGTAGCGGCGTAGATGATTAAAATTACACTCGTGGCGGGGAGAACTAGCCAGTCTGATTAATTGTGGCGAAGAATATTAATAAATATAACTTCTGAAACTAAATGTGTGGCTGTGTGGTTAAGAAGCTTGACAACTGTTGCCGGCGTGTTTACTTATCGGTTTGCCAAAAGCAACCGATAGAATAAGTACCAGGCTTTATAAAAAAAAAAAAAATATCAATTACTGGGATCCATTCATTCGACTAAAAATTCTTCAAGGTAGAACCCCAGTTTGGCCTCATGCTAATGATGACTGAACCAAGTGAAAGATAAAAGATGTCCCCCCGTAACCTAGTGGTTTCGGTAAAAGAGACCGATAGAATAAGTACTAGGCCTAGAAAGAATAAGTCCTAGGGTCGACTTGTTCGACTCAAGGCGGTGCTACAGCATGGCCGCAGTCTCAGATAACTGAAGCAAATAAAAAAGTATATATAAAATGTCAGAAAGACAGGTCAGTTATTCTTTCACAATGTTTGTAAATTCGTAAATATATCTCCTTCTGTGTATATATATATACTACCAAACAAACATGATTTTTATTGAACTCATAATACTTCGACGAGTCCTGTTCTGAATACTTTCTGAAATACTTTCTTGTAAACTGTTTTTAACATTTTCTTATTATTATCAAAGAATGTATAACTGTATTTTAATACTTTTTGTGATAACCAGTACTTAACAAAACTAAACTTATACAAAGCTTTACATTTTACTTTTGACAATCTTTTTCTAAAAAAGTGAAACCGGCCAAGTCAATAAACATCTTTAAAATTGCACTTTCAAACCTTCTTTCATATATATATATATATATATATATATATATAAGCATGGTCAACAGTATTTATAAACTCTTCAAACCCTCATATGTCAATGCTTATCCCAATACACGCGTGTGAACTAACATACATTAAGACAGTCACACATCAACACACACACGCAAACACACGCACACACAGATAAATAGATATGCACACACATGTACACTAGTATATACATTCACACAATTAAGTCAATGACCTGAAGCACGCCACCGCTTTCTTCTCTTTACTCATTGTAATGAAGTAATTTATCTTTATTGATATACATATTTGCTTTTCACATGATCTACAAACCAGCCAATCATAACTGAGCTCTCAGTGACCAGCTAAACATGGTGCATGTGTTGTTTATTCTGTTGTCGATGTCACAGGTGTTGTTTTGCCATTGCTGTTATTATTAATAAATGACCAGTCAATTAGGAGGGTCGATACAAATGACCTATACACACATCTAAAATGTAAGACATTGTGTAGAAGCTAGAAAAATTATTATTGTTGGTGCTGCTACAGTGTCTACTGTTCCTAATGTTTTTTTCTGCTCATACTGCATCTGATGTTGTTGTTGGTGGTGGTGGTGTTGCTTTTGTTGTTGTTGCTGTTGAAGTACATTTTTTTTTTTACTTCTGCTCGGTGAAGAACTGCAATTTCTGGCGGGTTTACATACATCTACGAAAAGGTCGCTGGAAAACTGCCAAGACATAATAATACAAGATGGGGATAGCTAGACAGATAGGCAAACAGACAGATTGTACCTCCTTCACAGACACACACACACACACACACACACACACACACACACACACACACACACACACACACAAGGAAGGAGGGGAAAGAGGATAGAGAGAAAAATACAGCAAAAGTAATAAAGCACAGACAAATATACACAAATATTTTGCCCTGGTAGACATCAAGATACACATACATACATGCGTTTATACATATACTTACATATACATATACATACAGCCCCCCATATATATATATACATATATATATATATATATATATATATATATATATATATATATATGCATATATAAATACATACATGTATATATATATACATATATATATATGTATGCATATATGTATATATGTATGTATATACATAATATACCTACACACACACACACACACACACACACACACACACACACACATATATATATATATATATATATATATATATATATATATATATATATATATATATATATATATATATATATACCCACACACGCAGCTATGTTTATATCCCTACCATCCGAGGCGTCTGGCAATAACGGCATGCTGAATATAACTAAATGATTTTGCAGTTCATTTCGTATGTATTTATGTATACAAATACACACATATGTGTGTACACAAACACATACACACTTCTACACACACACACACTGACGCATATATATGTGTTTACACACAAGCATAGATAGATATATAGATATATAGGTAGGTAAACAGGCTGAGAGGGAATGAGAAAGTAATGGGCAGAGGACGGAAGAAATAAAACATTTGTGGCCTTGCGGCTGCAATGTACCGATGATGGAAACTTTTCTTCAGTTGAATGATCGTCTTACACACACTGTCTAAACCTAGGCTGTTTTTGTTTGTGTATCACTAACACGGCCCCATAAATGTGAACAAACAGTACTGTAATGGAGGCTGTATTTGTTGTTTGTAGAAGCAAGCAGGCGCGCTGTTTTAGAGAAATATTCTTGAAACGTTATAGTGGCGAACTGGTAAAGCTATTAGGGAAAAGGACAAAATGAGGTGAAGTATTTGTTCTCAGAATCAATGGGACTTAGCATCGAATAAACGTTTTAGTATCTGTGGAAATAGAAACAGAAAGAGAATTTCTGTTAACTGTAGGGAAATGAAAGCTGCAATACTTAAGAAGTACGTCATCAAAGCCCAGGACGTCATTTTCTACATCCTAGAGGAAAGGGTCAATGGCGAACAAGAACGTGAGAGACGGGAAAGACACTGGCTGGGTGACAGTAAAGAATGGACTAGAAGACTTCTCATCAAATGTCCTTCCATGGGCAGAACCAGAATCAGAAATCAATGGTGAGAGATGGCGCAAACGTGCATAGTCCCCGACCCTCAGTATTGAGGATGGGAATTGACAAGAGGAAATAAGGTAATTTGCTCTGGACCTTTGAATTCTGGGTTCAAATCCTGCCGAAGTTAAGTTTGCTTTTCCTCTTTTTGAAGTCAGTAAAATAACGGTTGCTCCAAGGTGTGGTGGCGGTAATGGTAGTAGTAGTAGTAGTAGTAGTAGTAGTAGTAGTAGTATGAGTAGTAGTAGTAGTAGTAGTAGTAGAGTAGCAGTAGCAGTAGTAGAAGTAGTAGTGGTGGTAGTAGTAGTAGTAGTAGTTGTAGTAGTAGTAGTAGCAGCAACAGCAGCAGTAGAAGTAGTAGTGGTGGTAGTAGTAGTAGTAGTAGTAGTAGTAGTAGTAGTAGTAGTAGTAGTAGTAGTAGTAATAGTAGTAGTAGTAGACTCGGGGCATGCTCTGTTATAGCATGTCGCTGCATAAACCATTTGTAAGTGATTCCCTACTCCTGATGGATGGCATCTTTGCACCACGCAGGCGACAACACTTTAAACCATTTATCTGTTTAGGCAGTCGTTGGTGGTGAGGATTTTGTGAGTAGTGAAAACCCTACTTCAACCTCTTTTAGACACCATTTACGACACGCAAAGGAAACCCAAACGTTGAGTCTGTTATTTTATATACCAGTCCATATACGGCAATAGGGTAAAATGAAATGCAATGTTTTGCTCAAGAGCACAACACGTCACCGAATCTAGAAATCGAACAAATGATTTGACGATGATGAGAGCAACACCCTAACTACTAGATCACTAACTACTAGTTTAGGGTATTGCTCTCAGGTGCCAAGGTCAGGATGTTCGTCTCAGGATGATGGACTGAAAGAATTCTTAAAACTATAGATAAGGTGTCTGATAGTGTCCGTTTGGTATCTTTACATTCTGAATTCTTGTGTTGTAGGGTTAATCTATCATTTAGTTTAGCACCATCGCATAAAACCTTAATAGTTTGTAGCGGAGTTCAATCTGTTACAAGCATCCGGAATGTCTCTGGTTTGAGGATACCACTCTCATACCAGTTCCAGAACTCCTGCAAAATTAAAGAATTGTGGTGATAATCCCTAACGAAATAAACAAAAAGACAATACGATCAAATCAGAATCAGACTTTATTGAATTTTAAACATAGGTGTAGGCATAGATATGTGGTTCAGAAGCGGTCTTTGGAACCAGGCGATTTTAGGTTCAGTCCCCACTGCGTAGTTCCTTGGGCAATCAGCTTCTATCATTGCCCCGGGTCAACCAATGTCTTGTGAGTGAATTTAGTTGATGGAAACTGTGTGGAAGTCCGTCATATATACATAAAAATGTATGTGTTTATGTGCGTGTGTTTACATATATGTCTGTCTTTGTGCTTGTGTTTGCCCTATCCACTGCTTCACATTCAACATTGATTTGTTTAGATCTCCGTAACTTAGCAGTTCGTTAAAAAACTCAATAGAATGAATGCCACACTTCATAAAGTAAGTACAGGGATCGATTTTTTCGACAAAACCCTTGAATGCGCCTCTCCAATATGGTCGCATTCCAATGACTGATAAAAGATAAAAGATACGGAATGTTGTTCAATATGAATTTCCGTTGCCTGTCCGTGGAGATAATGACGAAGTTGGCTTTCCATACATTAAGTTGCATGGGTTCTCACTGTCAGAAATTAGAAGCAGCTCACCTGTTTGATATCATTCACGCAGCGTGTTAATGCTGTTAGGTTCTGTTGTCTGTTTTCTGGGTTAAAATACTGACTTTGTTTTGTTTACGGTTG
>NC_142935.1:91795787-91798287 GCF_046866305.1 Octopus bimaculoides
ATAAGTCAACACATGTACGAATGGTATGGACAAAGAAGGAATTGCAGAGAATTGACGGAGTGAGAACGAAGGAAGCTGGGGTCTGGCAATGAAGGACTGGATTAGCCAGAGTCTTCGGAAGTTGGATATAATAATTGTCATCGGATTAGGAGAGACGAGAGGGACAGGAATTTTTGAATGGTGGTAGCATGAGCACAGTCAGATGTAAGAAACAAAGGGCGTTCTGGTTGTAGTAGTAAAAGAAGCGAGAGGAAAGAGAGAGAGAGAGAGAGAGAGAGAGAGAGAGAGACAGACAGATAGATAGATAGAGAGAGAGAGAGACAGAAAGACATATATATATATATATATATATATATATATATATATATATATATATATATAGAGAGAGAGAGAGAGAGAGAGAGAGAGAGAGAGACTGTGAGCCACAGGCCGGAGTGTGTTAGTGATAAATTTGTGCCACAAATCGGGTAACACTTTTCTGTATGTGATCTAGGATAAGTGTGCTTGTTTATGTGTGTCTGTGTCCGCAGTAGTAGTAGTGGTATTAGTAGTATTAGTAGCAGTAGATAGAGAATAAAGAAAACATACTAAAATAACTATGCTATCCACTACTACTTGGTCTCCCGGCATTTTTGAAATAGTAGCCAAATAACCCTTTTCTATCTACTGTCTTAAGTGAAGGAAATACCTGACAATGTGGTTTCAAATACACTATGTCTGTTCTAATAAAGAAGAAAAAAAGGGAGAGTGTTCAACGCTAGAGTGCTTTTCAGAGCAAACCTACCATTAACCAACATTATAAACAAAAGCAATTACAATACTAGATCAACGATTTACTCTTTACACGGTCATTCGACATGCTATACACAGCAGACAATTTTTCTTCAAATCATACTTTACGTTTTGAAAATATAAACTTAGGTACATATAAATATATTCCTAATCACCCGTAAAACGACAGGACGGTTATGTCTGCACTGTCGTTCATCCTATGTTTACAATATCGATAGAGAGCTAGCGATAAAGAACAAAGACAGCACCAGGATGTATAGCGCACAGCATGATACTAAAAATGAGTATATACGTTATAAATGACTGCATGTCAAAGGTTACAGCTTGGCTGTCTTTTAAGTGATGCCATATTTCACACATACAGGACCTGAAGGTCTAGACTTTCTTGCAGCGTGAGGCCAAGTGTGCATCAATTATACTGAGAGCTATGCCAGCGGAACGCAAGTACCAGATAGGATCACCCATGCTGGACAGGTCAAGCGATAAATGACACATGAATGTGGACAACCTCCTTTCAGACGAAAAATGGTTTCCGTATAGCGCCAACACTTCTACATTGAAAAAAAGCAAACTTGCAAACACAAAAGCATCATGGTGATTCAAAATCAACAAGCCTTGGCAGGAGAAGGTCTTCCCTGAAGGAAACATATTACACAGCGCAGCAAAATCCGAAAGGAAAGTCGAATTCCCAACGACACTACCAGGAAAAAAATCCCAAAATTAATCCGCAAAAGAAGTAGAAAAGAACATGTCCTAAAAGTAGCTGGAGAGAAGATATGGAGGTAGAGCAGAAAAAGTAAGGATCGAATTATAGAGAAAGAGAAGCTCAGAGTCGAAAACAGTGGAAACAAGTCGTGGATGCACTATGCTCTGTAAGGAGCAAAGGGATTAAAGATGATTATGATGTTTGGGCAAACGTGTCTGAGTGTTCGTATGCTGGCGGAAACCTATCATAGCTGTCATGAAGAGGGTATGCGGCTACAGTGTTGGAAGAAAATGGTCAATTGTTGAGTGATTTCGATAATCGCTGAAACTACCAATACAAAATGTTAAATAAACAAATAAATAACGGTTTGCAAGTTAGACACTGGGCTAGTGCTTTTGTGGGGAAGGGATCAATCGATTAGATTGACCTATATTATACATCCCTAAAGGAATGAAAAGCATGGTTGACCACAATGGAATTTAAACAGAAGAGATGTCGCAAAGTATGTATTCAAACTCTTTAATTACTTGTACCATGCAGGTGCTTAGCCTGCTTCGTCCCAGTTAGCCTAAAGCTAAGTAACAATAAAAACACCAACAATGATTTATACATTCCGACGAGTGTATTCTTAAGTTCCTACATTATGTGGAACCGTATGTATGGATGTATTTATGTATGTATTTATGTATGTATGTATGTATGTCTGTCATTATTCGGTCTATTTCAAGATTTCTTGGCAATAGAGAAAGAACCGGTTTCTAACCTAGATCCAAGGCTCCTTCATTGGAATTTCAGTATCAACAACAGCGTATTTTTGTATGTATGTATGTATGTATGTATGTGCACATATGTATGTATTCTAATGCATATAGTTACATATCTAGACATGTTCATATATATTTAAATGTTAAACTTCTGGAAATTTTTGCAGATTTCTACAGTTCCAATGATGAATTGGATCTGTAGTCTTCGAATCAGTTTACTTCTTTCTGATTTTGAGAA
>NC_142935.1:91803287-91810787 GCF_046866305.1 Octopus bimaculoides
TGCTGATGTTGAAAATATGTGTGTGTGTATGCGCGTACATGTATGTGCGTGTTTTTTTGTCTGTTCTTGTCACCCACCACGTCCTTGACAACTGATGGTGTGTTAGTGTGTTTACGTCCCAGTAACCTAACTGATCGGCAACAGAAACCGATATAAGAAGTACGAATTTTGAAAGGTAATGAGGTTGACATAATCGACTTAAAATACTCGAAGGCGGTACTCCAGCATGGCCGCAGTCAAATGACCGAGGCAAGTAAAAAATTAAAGATACACCTTTCTACACGAACGGCTGTTAATTCTGTTTACTATTCTGAAGGTGGACAGATCGAAAGTAACAACTATACATTGCAACTAGAGCAGTGATCCTTAACCATTTTTTACCTATGGACTCACTTGATTCCTATTCTACTCTGATGGACCCTTCTAGCCATTCGATGTTTAAAAATTCCTATTGTATTTTTATAATTAATTATTATTAGGAATTGCATAAAAATAATTATCAAAATATTTTTTGGATTGCAGAAGTGTAACCAATGTACTGCAGATGAATTTTAACAGCAAAATCTTATGTGGACCCCAAAGGATCATATGGATCTCGCTTGAGAATAACTGAACTAGCGTTTAACTTTTCACATGGCAGATAACTTTGGAAGTATACTTTTACCAGAGTATTAAAATATCAGAATACGGAGTACATAAATCAATTTAATTCGTCTTTATCAAATTTATTGTTGCTTATACGAAATGATGAAATGAATAGTGATTTTCAGAAAGGCAAATATTTAACACTTTAAAATAAAGTAAATAAAACAAGTTTCTCATTTGTATCTCTCCTCCCATAACGAGTGTCATTTTCTCCCTTTCCTCCTCTTCCCTCCGTGTCTCATGATTGATTCATTCACCCTCACTGTTTATGTCGGATTCTTTAATCTCTGTTCTGCCTCCAAGCGTGATATCTATACTCATCTTGCAACTCTAATATTAACTCTCTTTGTATCGCTCTTTGTATTTTCTGTACTAACTCTCTTTGTATACTCTGTCTTCGACATAAAGCGTAACTGGAGAAATTAACTAACCGATATTTTTATGCGCCGTTATAGTATAGAGATATAACCAATAAATCTAATTGGAGCCATATTAAACGTATCCGGCTCCTGTATTTTTAATGAAGATAAAAACCAGAATTATTTTGAATTAATTACACATCAGTAATTACGACGATTGTGTTGCCGCAGAAGATGGCCAGCGACACACGCTGAGGTAGCCACTACACGTCACGGCTTTTTTCTCCAACGAACCGCCGTTATCCCTATTTTGCGGAGGAAATCTGTAGTACGGAGTCCTAGAACACCTGACAGCGACCGGCAGAAACAGATAGCAGCCGGCCATTCCCCCTAGTATTTACTGATTTCCATCTCCTTCGTGTTACGGGCAGCAACGCCCAGGTTTTCAGCCGATACTGCAAGGCTGGAGCCGGAGAACGTGTCGCAGCATGTCGTGTAGCTTTCTGCCTCACTCGAATGGGAAGAAGGTTATTCTGTCGGGGTGTGCTTAGCGCCCCAGCGGTAGAGATCTGCTGGCTCCTAATTTTACCTCTATTGCATTTGGGAATGCATTTCCAAAGAACTGGGCTTTGTTTTCTAAGTAACAGAATATCAAGGAGACTTTACTTCTATATGATATCAACTGTCTCAAACAACTAAATCATGCAACTTTGTTCTTCATAACCACGTGATTTCCTCCGACGTGGGATAAACATCTTTAAACGTCTTTACACTTCAACAAAGTACTGTCTTAGATAGCTGCAATGCTTTACTTAACAAAGGGAACTTGACTCAGCGCAGTGCAATGAATAGAGGACATAACTCTTCTTCTAGAATAAATAACTCGTAAAATGTCCACAGTTCAAAGTACGGACAATCTTCTTTGACACGGACGGTAAATTGGTAGTCTTAGGCGGGAACGTCAGTGAAGGTTACAGCTTTAGACCAGTGGACGTTTATGCTCCGACAGACGCTAGTAGGCCAAATTTCTTCAGATATTTAGCAATATACGTGGGAACTTCCAGCTCTTTAGTGAAAGAGGAGTTCTTGGAATTGTTCCAGTTGCTGCTGCTGTTGTTGGTAGTGGAGATGGTGTTTTCGAAGTTTTCAAATTTATTGTAATTTATGGTATCGCTAGTTTTCACTGCAGTGACGTAGTGTTTCTCGCTCATCCCCTCTTTCTGGTAACGCTCCTCACTATTCCTAGCTATTTCATTAACCCTTCGTGAGCTAGCGTGTTCCTTTGGGATCCCAGTAAAATTTAAAAGTTATGCAACTTTTACATTTTTCATTTAAATGATTTTATATCCCATGATTTTATTGTCAATAGTTTATGTATGCGCGTACAAATTTTGAGTTAAAAATTTCCAGTCATATGGATGTTATAGCATAAAATATGGTAATTAGGATCCCAGTGAACCCCATTGGCCTTCTGTACAATTATTTTTTCTGTTCATTTTTCAGATATTATGAGCTATAAGTCAATTTTCTTTCAATTTGTACTGGTATGAATCGATATACTAAATAATTTTGTTTTATTTTATATTTAGTGCTATATGCATAGTTTAAAAACTATAAAAAATGTTGATTTCTTTCAATAAAGGATTTTTGCAGTCAATAAATTATATTTTAAACGATAATAATTAAACGATAATAATTAAAAATTTATACCCATAAAGTGATAAATTTCTTGTTCTGTATCATGTACTTACACATATATACAAGATCTAAAAAATTTTAATTTATGGATAGTGCGGAAATGTGCTAAAGGGGGTTCCTCGGGAACCCAATGGCCTTTTGTGTAATTCCAACCCCGCCAGCCCACGAAGGGCTAACATGCTTCACTGTATTACCTAATGTTTTTGGCAGGGTAGGAGAAAATAAAATTCTTACTACAGAAGCAAAATTAAATCGAGAGTTCCCCTCAACCAAATGGGGGAGGATGTATGAAAGAGAACGCACCAGTCGATGCGAAACAAACCGTCTTCCATATAGGAAGATTTTTGCAACTGAATACAATATTTTCCGTGATTGATTTATACTGGATTTTTATGCAAATCGAGTTCACAGAGTCGATATCAAGCAACAACAACAACAATAATAATAATAATCCTCTCTACTATAGGCACAATGACTGAAATTTTGGGGGAGGGGGAAAGTCGATCGCATCGACCCCAGTGCGAAACTGGTACTTATTTTATCGACCTCGAAAAGATGAAAAGCAAAGTCGATATCGGCAGATTTTGAATACAGAGCGTCGAGGTGGACGAGATGCCGCTTAGCATTTTGCCCAATGTTCTAAGTATTCTGCCAGATTGCAATAATGATAATAATAATATTAATAATAATAATAATAATAATAATAATAATAATAATAATAATAATAATAATAATAATAATAATAATAATAGTAATGATTCTTTTTACTATAGGCACAATCCTTTCTTCTAAATGCACAAAGGCCTAAGACTTTGGAGGAGAGGGTTAGTCGAAAACATTGACCCTAGTGATAAACTGCTACTTAGTATATGAATCCCAAAAGGACGAAAAGCAATGCAGATCACGATAGATTTTGAACTCAGAGACTAAAAGTTTGGAAAAAGTTCCTTAAAGCGTTTTGTTCAGTGCTATCACAGGCTGTAACAGATTATCTGCGGTCGGCAAGATCGATGCACGAAGTACCGACAGGGAAACTACGGAAATTATTTTTATATAAGCGATGAAAAGACAAAACGTAGGATATCTAACTATCTAAGCAACACACACATAAGATAAACAATCATATACATACATACATATGTATATATATATATATATATATATATATATATATATATATATATATATATATATATATATATATATATATATATATATATATATATTTATACACATATACATATATATATACACACACACAACATATCTATTGGGTCGCCACTTCTTTTATTCGAATATTTTGTGTGAGTTCGTGAGTTAGTTTTTAAATGGTTTTTAAAATAACCAAAAAATAGATTCCTTTTGTGCACAATAGTAAAAATAGACTACAAAGGAAGTGACTGGGATTGTGGGTGAGATTACAATAACTTGGTTCAATGGAAAATTGATAAATCGGTAGAGTATAGATTCGGAGACTTTCCAATAGATACTGATGTTATCTCACTAATATTGTTGAACAGTGACGGAAGCAACAATAACAACAAAAAGGAAAGCGGCATGAATCATGGCCTTTGTATGTAGAGTTAACGCACAAAAATCACCTATCTATCCATCTATCTATCTATATTTACACACACACTCACACAGACACACACACAGATATATATGTATATATATGTGTATATATATATATATATATATATGTGTGTGTGTGTATATATATGTATATATATATATACATGTATATATATATATATATATATATATATATATATATATATATATATATATATATGTGTGTGTGTGTATATATATATGTATATATATGTGTGTATATATATGCGTATACATATATGTATACACACATATATTTATATATAAAATCTATATGTACGTGTATACATATATGTAGGTCTCTATATATATATATACAGACCTACATATATATATTTATATATATATTTATATATATATATATGTGTGTGTGTATGTGTGTATGTATGTATATATATGCGTGTGTGTGTGTATGTATATATGTATGTATATATATACATTTATATATATATATATATATATATATATATATATATATATATATATATATATATATATATATATATATATATATATATATATATATATGTATATATATATATATATATATATATATATATATATATATATATATTTATATATATATATATATATATATATATATATATATTGATGAACTATGCAAAAGAGACAACACAGCCGTCGGAAAATCTACTAAAAAAACTGTAAAAGTATTCAGAAATTATACAAAAAAGAGACTACTTTTATTTGAGAAATCAAATGTGCTAAATATACGCTTAGAATAAAGATATTGATAAAATATTATATTAAATCTAGACATTGAAATCAAAATGTTAGAACCGAAACTCCCATATAAATACTTAGTTGGATATAACATTGAGAATATAAAACTACATCACTCATAAATGGTGAAAATTATAGAAAATTACAACTGAAGACTACTACTTATTTCTAAAAGACTAAACTGAATCTTAGATATAAGATACAGTTATTAATATGATAGATATCCCTCTTATAAACTACAGCTTCAAAATGTTGAATCAGAATTTAAATGAGTCGAATAGCTTAAAGAGAAAAAACTAGAAAGATCCGAGCAACATTTTGAAGACACCATCTGAAAACTGATCTAGATTAAACGTACATACACATCTACAAAAATTATGTAGGTTTGTTTAATCTCTGAAGCGGATTAGAAGAAATGGTCTCGTAATCTTCATAGATTATTTCCTACATAAAATATTCTAAATAAGGTATACACTCATATACCTGCTCCCCAACATCACTACGGCCTGCACTTGTACACATCTACTCATATACAGAGACCTCCGGAAACCACATACACATCTCTCCAATTGCTCATCTCAATTCACAGATACATTTCCGTGCCCATACACTCCACCCAACTCTCTACTATCGTATTTACTGTTCCCTATAGAACCACCATCTGATCCATGACCCCTCACATATTTTGTTCTTTCTTCCACTTTTCTCATTCATTCTCATTACTTATCTTCTCTATCTTAAACTAATATAAAACTTGTTAAAACGGTTCCCCTTAGTGTTTTCTTCTTTCTTTTTGTATTCATTGCCTTCATAATATAATATAAATTCCACACAGAAAAATTCATAATATTTACAACTCTCGCAAAAACGAGTAAAATTGATAAAAGATGGATAAAGTTTTAGTGTTTACTCGTGTCTAACACATTTGATGCACATATATCTGAGATCTGCAATTCAAAGTAAGTCCAACAAACATGTCTGCAAATATATTACCAAACTGATTTGACGTTGCAATGTTTATTTGTCCTGTTGCAATACGAAAGATACAGGATAGTTTACCAGTTTCAGAGAACAACCAGCAGCATCAGTAACAGTAAGAAATACTGTTTGGTGCCGGCCAGATTCATGTAGGATGCTCAGAAGCTGGAACCTTCTACCCCACCCATAATCTATTCATTTAACTACCTACTGGCAAACAACAAAACATTGTATATCTGTTGTATTCTCCGTCTCAAAATGTCGTGGTAACGCCACGATGTTGTGACGGATGGTTTAGATACAGTGCACCAGTGTAGTAACAATAAGTTAGATGACGATGCAGCCGTAATAACAACGTAACAATCCAACAATCTCTTCATGAACCAACAATCAATATTCCAAACAAACTAGCCATTCGACACCTACTGACTTCACTGCGAACTCAACTCGAACTAACACACAAAATTCACTCCGAGAGCTATTTATTATCGCTCGGTCCAATCTATATCTCGCAAGTGTGCGCTGTGACTCTCATCACATCTCCCCTTTTGAGATTTCGACTTCCGTAAGAAGTGAAATTTATTTTTCTTTATATTTTCCCAGCCTCTCTCCCTCTTTGTATATATTTTAATTCTTTTTTTTTTTTAGAAAATTTAATATCTTTTTCGTTTTCGCATTATTTCTAGGTGTACAGTCTGTTTCCTTTTTCTATTGCTGTTTCTATGCGGCTCAATCTCTTTCGATACTGGCACCTCAAACATGTCATAGCAGACTTCTATTGATATTTCCTTTCGTTTTCAGTATGTCTCGTCTTTAATTGGTTTAGGTGTTTCTTATGTTGGCAACGTTGTCCTTTAATTTCATACATCATGTTTCCCAATATTTTAGTTACAAAATCATCCCACACATACCAACTGCACTGCGAACTCAACTCGAACGAACACACAAACTTCACTCCGACCGCTACTATTTATAATCACTCGGTCCAGTCTATTTCTCGCAACGGAGCGTCGTGACTCCCATCACTACAATATCCTAAGTACTGACATAACAACATTCAGAATTGCTAACGATGTGATGGGCGCTACATACGCTTGGGCACATCACAACTTTAATATTATTCTTTTATCACTTAAAGCATTCCTTTTCCAATATGTAGATGCATGCATTGCCTCTCGACACACACATTTCCACTCTTTAAATGAATGAGTTTATATTCATAGATAGTTAACTTCCTGATGTCACCAATTTTGACTCAGTTTTTCAAATCATTTTAAAAATAAAAGAATATTACGTATAAGAGTTTACATATTACATCCAATAAAAACTCAACTCAAATATAACTGTATCCTGTTCGACTTAATCTCCTGTTCCTATTTAATATGCTTCGATTTATATATATATATATATATATATATATATATATATATATATATATATATTTATATATGTATGTATATGT
>NC_142935.1:91813287-91833287 GCF_046866305.1 Octopus bimaculoides
TAGGGAAAGTAAAATAAGTACCAAGCTTAAAAACAAAAACGTACTGGGGTTGTTTCGTTCAACTAAAAACTCTTCAAGGCAGTGCCCCAGCATGACCGCAATCTAACGAGTGAAGCAAATAAAAAATAAAATATATACATATCATCATGTTGCATTAGTGATTGCAAAAAGCGAGAAAGGGCTACTAGATACCGGAGAATAGATTGCTTGTAAAATTCCTTATTGAACGAGTCAGCACCTCGTTCAAAATACGAGTTTATTGCTTGAAAGATGCAAGTCTACCGCATTCATCACTTTATTTGGTTAAGTTTGCTGACAGAAATTTAAGAAATGAAGAATTTTACACACTCACGATCTTTCTCTCTCTCTCTCTCTCTCTCTCTCTCTCTCTCTCTCTCTCTCTCTCTCTCTCTCTCTCTCTCTCTCTCTCTCTCTCTCAGTCTCTCACTCACACTCACGGACACACATATACAGACACAGAGGATTATTTTATAAAAATTGTCTTTATTTCGTTTGCTATTTTGTGGTGAATATTGTTCTTTCCTCTATACACTAAGTTTTGTAGGAAGTATTCAATGAACCCATACATACACACACACACACACACACACACACACACACACACACACACACACACACACACACACACACATATATATATATATATATATGTATGTATATGCTATGAGAGATCGAGAGAGAGAAGAAGAAGAGAGAAATGAAGCGGTATGCTAAGGGAAATATTGAGATAAAGATTATACCGTTTAAATAGCGTGTGGAGCGGGGACTGGCTGGTATATAGTAGAAACGTTACATGACTTTCAAGTAAAGATGTAATATTTTTATCTTACTTCATGTTATTCCATGCTCTGGTATTACACAGCCATGATACAGACGTTGCTTTGAGGAGCCAATTACATCATGGTGAACAGATATCTTAAGACAATATGCTATTAGATAAATAAATGCGGTTATGTGTGCATGCATGCGTATATGTATGTCAGGGTATATATTTATATATTATGCATGAATGTTTGAATGTGTGCGTATATATATATATATATATATATATATATATATATATATATATATATATACATTATTGTGGCGACGTTTTCTCTGGAGATAAACATAGTCAAGGAAGAAATAGGCAGGCAAATTAAAAGGTATGGGGAATACATACATACATACATACATACATACACGCACGCACAGACATATGTATTTGTATAAAATGTAAAAATCGTAAAACATTCCACTGTAAACTATGTCTCATTGAAAAACTATCTCACATAGAATTCTGCACTTAAAGGAAACTCAGAAGACATGGTTAACATATTCACTCATATAGTCTACTCGTGTTTTATATATATATATATATATATATATATATATATATATATATATATATATATATATATATATATATATCTGTATATGCCAGATAGTGGCCGGAGTGAAAGAATAAATTAAAAACGTAAAATTAAAACAGAACATAAAGGATTCCGCGGTACACGTGTTTCAAGCTTTATACACAAATAGTCATTGCGTCATTAATGTATATTAGAATGGATATTACAATGGACAATACCAAGTAGACTCCCCCTTTTTCTCTCTCATGTTTCTCTCTCTTTGGCTTTTTTCTTGGTATGTATTTGTATATGAATATATGTGTATACAGTGGTTGTTCGATGTTCGAAAGAAAGAGAACGAAGCATTAGAGGATCAAAAGAAGGCTTAGAATGAATGAACCTGTGGAAAATGAGGGAGCGGTTCTCTTTATGTGTGTGAATTTTGGGAGGAAATGCTTGAGTCATGCAGAGAACTCACAGGAATCAACCCCTTGTAAATTGTGATACGGCTATTGTTCACAACAGAACATGTGCAACTTGTGGAAAGGTGTGCCTTACAGTTGGAGGATTGAAAAAACATGTCAAAAGACTTCATACTGTGGTACCTCTTCCTTCTGTCAGCCAGCACAACTGTACGTTATACAATAGAATATGCAAATCTTTGGCCTGGCTCATGTAAGGGCCTCACATTGTATCAACAATGACTCATTTCAATCATTCTTTCTAGCAATGGATTTTCTCGTGTACGAGAAAGCACACATACACACACACACACACACACACACACACACACACACACACACACACACACACACACACACACACAGAGTTTGCGGTTGCAGTAACCGTCTGAGGGATAAAATATCCGGACATACTATCAGTATTCGTTATCCTAGGGAAATGGTGAGCAGGGACACCGTATATGTCGAGCCCAGGTAACAATAGGATAAACAAAAGTTCATGAGGAATAAATGCAAATAATTAGAAAATGGAGAAAAACATAGATTAAGCAGTACATCGATAGGACCACATTTAAAGCTTGTTTATCGATACAAAGCAAGACATAACAAAGCTAACAGCTGTTTCTGATTAGATTCCCGGAATGCAGTCTATACATAAATGCGAGAATAAAATTCTTCATCTTCATAAGGCATTCGAATTAAGTCAACCGATCTTCATCAGAGTGAAAAACGAGAGCATACAATATAAATAAAAGGATGAAGGAAAAGGAAATAATATATATATATATATATATCCATACTGTCTCTAGATTATGTAGATATGTCATCTGGTAAGGATCAGGGAGAATATTTTGTTTACTACAACTGAGATTCTCTATGATTTGTCTGCAAGGTGGGTCCCTCACTCTCTAAGTATGTATGTATGTATGTATGTATGTATGTATGTATGTATGTATGTATGCATGTATGCATGCATGCATGTATGTGTGTATGCATGCATGTATGTATCTATCTGTCTGTCTATTTGTTTGTCTATTTTTCTGTCTTTCTGTCTCTCTTTCTATCTGTCCGTCTGTCTGTCTGTCTATGTATGTATGTATGTATGTAAGTATCTATCTATCTATCTATCAATCTATCTATCTATCTATCTATCTATCTATCTATCTATCTATCTATCTATCTATCTATCTATCTATCTATCTATCTATCTATCTATCTATCTATCTATGTGTCTGTCTGTGTGTGTGTCTATCTATCTACACTGAGGAGAAATGTAACAATGCTCAGCCTATCCATGTTCGAATCTGCCTCAACGAATTAAGAATAAATATGCAAGTCATCATTTATAACCGGTTCGGAAATATTAGCAGGGATCAGGTAATAGTTTCCTTCGCTGAAGTTATAAACAAGTAATTCAGTTGCTGTTATACGTATTGGTCCAGTGCTGCTTCCAGCTGACGAGAAAACGATGTCGAAACACCATAAGTCGCGGAAACCTTTCTAGTAATGAATAGAGTGTATTATGAATGCATATTCGTCGTAAAGAAGAATCCCTTCCTCTCCTTGGAAACGCAAAAGTGATTAACATATTCACGTTCGAAATCATCGATTCGAGTCTAAGCTGTTCACCGTGATTATGACGATTTATCACACGCACACACACAAAAAACGTACACGCGCGCGCGCACACACTAACACACACACACACACACACACACACACACACAGACACACACACACACACACGACACGTCGTTCAAGTTTTCTCACCCGATCAATGGACTGATTGATTTAATATATCGATGAACGAATCTACAATACCTATCAGAAACAGCTGTAATTTGAATTTGATAGAATAAAAAAAGATGGAAAGACTATTATGTATATATATATATATATAAATGTGTCTGTATATATATATATATAAATGTGTCTGTATATATATATATATATATATATATATATATATATATATATAAATGTGTCTGTATATATATATATATATAAATGTGTCTGTATATATATATATATATATATATATATATATATATATATATAAATGTGTCTGTATATATATATATATATAAATGTGTCTGTATATATATATATATATATATATATATATATATATATATATATATATATATATATATATATATATATATATATAAATATACATATACATACACACATGGATACATAGATACACACACACACACACACACACACATAGATATATATACGCACATGTACATACATTACGCTGAAAATCATGGTACACGTACCTGGCATATCAGTTTGTAGTTTTCATATAAGAATGACATTATTTTCTCGGTGCAACTTTTGAGAATAACTCCTGTCCTCCATTCTTCAATTTGTTAAGTTACTTGTCTTCTTGATAAGGACCCTCCTGGGGTTCCAGCAGCGGTATGTACAAGAACTGTTTCGATGCCCGCAGTTACATCTCAAAACAGTAAGTACACACCTTAATAAGCATACTAATTTAAAAGCAGAGTATACGGACCAAAAACACTATCTTCTTCTTTCTCACACATATATACACAAACATACGTGATAGTAATTATGTTTCGCCCTGAGGAAGCATCTCCGCACATACACTAAAACGGATTTTCTAATATTTCTAAGTATTTGTTACTCGTAGCCAATCGCACTTACGCTAATATTTTGTAAATGGTAAATACGCAAACATCCATAGAGAAACCTGAAACTACATCTAAACACGCTCAAAATTACACGCTTCCCCACACACATACATAGACATATACACACGCACAAACACATGCACATCCACACACAGACACGTTCACACACACACACACACACTGACACGTAAAATCAGGCATTTTCAAGTAGATAGACGTAGACATGAATACATGTGTCAGTGTGTGCGTATAGATACACTGACACATACACATATACATACATAAATATATACATAGATACATATATACGCATATATACATATGTTATCTAATAAACACAGTATATGTATTTATGTGCTACTATTAGTTTCATGCGCTGAGAGCCTGCAAAACAGTGTTTTAAACATGTTTGGTGTCCTAGCACAATCATTAGACACTATATATACATGTGTGTGTCAATGTGCGTGTGTGTGCGTAGGTGTTATATTTATATATAGACATGTACATGAACACACACATATATTTATGTATGTATGCATGTATGTATGTATGTATGTATGTATGTATGTATGTACAGAAGTATATACATACACATATGTGAGCACATGAGTATTAAAAAAGATGAAAATAGTATTCAAATTCCAAAGGTTTGATGAATTACTATTTTATTTGAAGCAGTAAAAACTTCACCTTCTGTTACTTAAAGTGTCACGTAACTGTTCGTCAAACAGTATTCAGAATTATTTTTCCTAACACTCAGACAAACATTTGCATGAGGGATTTTTGGATTCTATACAACAGCATATCTATCTATCTATCTATCTATCTATCTATCTATCTATCTATCTATCTATCTCTCTCTCTCTCTCTCTCTCTCTCTCTCTCTCTCTATATATATATATATATATATATATATATATATATATATATATATATATATATAATGCATGCACAGTTAATATATGTATGCATGTACATATATTTCCATATAGCTCTATATGATTCCAGTGATACCAAATGTTTTGCTTTTTCATTTTTTATTTTAATTCATATCCACCCGCTCAAAGAGAAACCACTTATAGCTGCCTACCATAGGTAGTTTCAACGCAACATTTTTGAGTTGCAGTTCAAGCTAGTTTTTGTGGAAAACCAAACTGAGCACTCGTAGTACATACCTGTTTCATTATATGAGTTGACGAAAGCTCCTACTATATTCGTTTTCTCTGTCTCTCTCTGTCTCTGTCTCTCTCTCTCTGTCTCTCTCTCTCTCTCTCTCTGTATATATATATATATATATATATATATATATATATATATATATATATATATATATATATATATATATATGTATATATATACATATAGACATATATTGATATAACATCACGCACACTGATAACCAGAGACTAATTCACAAGTGCCTAATGACATGCACACTCGCACGCAGCAACACACACACGCACGCACACACACACACACACACACACACACACACACACACACACACACACACACACACACACAACAAACAAACACACACAGGCATATAGTCATGCTTATGCGCATGCGTTTACAATTTCATGCATACATATTTACTTAACGCATTCTCATATAAGAACGGAAAAATTAAGCCTACACACGCGTAAGCACTTGACACATGTTCACTAATTCATACATATGCATTAACACACACTTTTACATTTAGAAATAGAAATGTCGAACACTCACATACTCAGGCATAGACTATGCAAAAGTTTATACACACAGACAGACACACACGCACACACAGATACACGCAAGCACACACATACAAAAGCACACACACACAAACATGCATGAAGTTTAGAAAAAGCAACAAACACATTGATACTAGCATAGAAGCACATATACGTGCACATAGGAAATTTATCTCACTCTCTCTCACTCTGTACTCATAGACACACAGACACACATACACACATATATATATATATATACAAATATGTGTGTATATGTGTGCTCACATCTGTATAAATACACATGAAGACACACAGACATTCTCACAGAGGTTCGTATTTGCACTTACACATACACGATCATTCACAAACAAATCTATTCACATATACATGACTGCAAAGACGCACACACACACAAACATTTGTACAAGCATATATTTGCACACACATACACACACGTACACACATATACGTACAGACACACACACACACACACGCACACACAAACACACACGTACCGACAAGCTCGCACGCCCTACCCCAAATAATACGAATCGTTTCAGTCCCACGAACGCTCACATGCATACACCTACATACACAGTTACTTTACAGAAGGACTACATTAGTAAATTTTCTACCGTTCTCGGATAATTTGATAAATTTACAAAATGGAGACCATTAAAATGGCGGCATTTTAATTTTATCAAATTTTGCTCCAACAGACTACGTATAATTTTGATTGATTATTCCATCTGTTGGCACTTTAAGACACACATACACATTCACACACACACACTCACACATACACACACATACACGCATACGTACACATACACAAAACACACATACACACACACAGACACATTCTCTCTCTCTCTCTCTCTCACTCTCTCTCACTCTCTCTCACTCTCTCACTCTCTCTCATTCTCTCTCACTCTCTCTCACTCTCCCACTCTCTCTCTCTCTCATTCTCTCTCACTCTCTCTCACTCTCTCACTCTCTCTCACTCTCTCACTCTCTCTCACTCTCCCACTCTCTCTCACTCTCCCGCTCTCTCTCACTCTCTCACTCTCTCTCACTCTCTCACTCTCTCTCACTCTCATTCTCTCTCACTCTCTCACTCTCCCACTCTCTCTCACTCTCTCACTCTCTCTCACTCTCTCACACTCTCTCACTCTCCCACTCTCTCTCACTCTCTCACTCTCTCTCACTCTCTCATTCTCTCTCATTCTCCCATTCTCTCTCTCTCTCTCACTCTCTCTCTCTCACTCTCTCACCCTCTCTTCCTCTCTCCACATCGATGTCTCTGCGTCTCTGTCATTCTGATTCTTTGGTATTGCCCTATCTTGAAGAATCTCTGCCTTTTCTTCTCTATTCTCCTCTGCAGGTCTGTTTGTCTATCTGTCCATCTATCTGTCTGTTCGTCTTTCTGTCTGTCTGCCTACTAGCTTGCATGCGTGTATATGTGTCTGTCTATCTGTCTCTGTTTTCTCCCTTTTCTCTATTTCTGAGACAATTTGTTTGTCTTATTCCATGTCCTTGTCTGTTTTCCATTTTCCCTTTCTGTTGTTATACTCCTTCTCCATCTTTCTCCCGGTTTCTGCCATTCTATTGCTATATCTATTCCTTACACTCTTTCTTATTCTTTCATTCTCTCTCTCTATCTATCTCTCTCTTTCTCTCTCCCTTTCTCCCTCTCTCCCAGCTGTTCTTCTTTCTCTCACCATCTCTGACACAATTTCTCTGTTTTTCTCTTTCTCTTCGTCTGTCTCCAATATTTCCAATCCCTTGCTATCTTCCTCTCTCTCTTTGTTTCTTTCTGTGATTCCCAGTCAATTTCTTACTGTCTCTCGTTCTCTATCTCTTTCCGCTTCCCTATAGTTCTCTAATTTTTCTTCACCGTCCTGATTCCAAGCATTTCTGCTTTTCTCTCCCACCAATTCTCTTCTCTCTTCTTATTCTCCCTCTCTCCTCCCCCTCTCTCACCCGCATTCTCTCACCTCATTTTTTTTCTCTCCTTCCTCATTTGACAGTCTGTTATAGTTTGTACTCAGTGACACACGTACACATGCACTTATTCCGCACTTTCTCTCTCTATCTCTCACACCTTCAAGCCCCCCCACCCCTACCAATCACACACACATATACACAAAAACAGATATGTAGCTAAGAGAATTACCAATACATACACTCTATCACACCCTCTTCACACACAGGCTCAATCACACAAGCATGCACACACGTATACGCTTAAAAGTTGTGGTTTGTCAACGAAAGTGGAAGGAAATGCTTAATATAGGCTGCGGAGTATGATTATTTATTTATACCGAATTACATTTCCCTCACCACTCCAGTTTCTCGTCGCTTCGATCTTTTCGCCTGAAGAACGCAGGAGCATGAAACTCGAATAGCGAGAAAAAAGACATCTATTTTGCGTACACAAACATATAATCACAATCTCAGTGTTATCTGCGTTAAGCTTTAAAGAAATATTTCCCTTTCTTCGCTTTAACCCTCCTTCCCTGATTTTTCTCCAGTTAATTTCTCCTTTTCTCGTCTTCTAGTTCATTTCATCCCCATCTTCATATACTGCTATCTTTTTCTCTCTCACTACCACTATCTATCTATCCGTATTTCTCTACCGAACTATCTATCTATCTATCTATCTATCTATCTATCTATCTATCTATCTATCTATCTGTCTGTCTAATCTTTCCTTCATTTACAAGCCCTCGCGAAAGAATTTGGAATATACTCATTGAGAATTCGAAAACAAAATCCTACATCTTCTACACCTTCTTCTTCGCTCTTACCTCCTTCTTTTCAACTTTTGACTTCGTTTTCGTTTTAAATTCTACTCATCCATTCTTATTATACCCATACACAGAAATATACATACATACATACATACATACATACACACACACACACAAACACACACACACACATATATATATATATATATGTGTGCTCATCTATTCACATATATTCAAATAAGTATACATTTAGACACGAAGATGTACATGCGTGTATATATAGAAATATATACGCAAATACACACACACTCACAATTAGACACAGATATGTAATGTAACATACACACATACACGTATATATATATGTATGTATATATTATCACTTTCCCACTTTCTCTTTAACTCACACCCCTTTTCTGCTATTTTGTTCACGACAGCCAACGTTATCAATGTCAGCGATTGTAAGCTGATGAAAGTCAAAGCGGTAGACGGCGAGTCAAGTTTCCAAAATTTTCAAACGTGAAATTCTTTAGCTAGAAGCAGTAAAACAGCGAAACGAAAGTGTATTAGAAGAAGCAAAGACTATCTGACAGAATTCTTCAAAAGTGTCACGAAGACCAGCTCTTGCAGAATTAATGGAATCAAAGAAACCGTAATGATTCAACAAACATTTTGTGTTCGCTATATCAAAAACGTGGTCCACTTAAACATTTTCAAAATGGCTGCTGACAGATTTGATCGCTGGTCGGCGAAGGGTCACAGTGACCTCAGAGCTGTTAGCTTTATCGATTTTTGCTTTTCATTTTACTTCTAATACACTACTGTCTCGGCAACTTAATCTGCCTAACTTGAAGTCATATAGGCATTCGCACACACATATACAATCACATTCTTACACACACAATATGAAAGCCAAATACACAGACATAGAACCGCATATGCGTTCACGTACATGTATACAAGAACAGGTGAAATGTTACCAATACATATGTCCGTATCATGACACCAAAATCTTAATATATGTATAATATATAATAATAATAATAATAATAATAATAATAATAATAATAATAATAATAATAATAATAATAATAATAATAATAATAATAATAATAATAATAATGAGCATATATTTAACACACACACACAGGCACACACACACACACATATATATCTATACAATTAAAATTAGGGTTCCGCAAGAATTGCTTCACCACATACCGAAAATTAGAAATAGCAGTCAGAATGCTATTTCTAATTTTCGGTGTCTGTCGAAGCAATTCTTGGTGAACTCTAATTTTAATTACGTTTATGTAAGTTTATCGATAATGGTATTTTAACACACCGAACAATTTGGTAAAATTACTAATTATTAATTGATTATTAATTTTTACCCTATATATATATATATATACATATATATATATATATATATAAGGACATAACTATACAAGAATGCCCTTATATATATATAAATAGATAAATATGATTTAGGGAAAAACGATAGATTCTTCCCTATAAAATTGTTTTCACGATAACTACTTGATAAATTCTTATATAAGAGTTTATCCTATTATTGTATTATATATATATATATATATATATATATATATATATATATATATATATATATATATATATATATATATATATATATATATATATATATATATATATATATATATATATATATATATATATATATATATATATATATATATATATATATATATATATATATATATATATATATGTATATATATATATATATATATATATATATATATATATATATATATATATATATATATATATATATATATATATATATATATATATATATAATACAATAATAGGATAAACTCTTATATAAGAATTTATCAAGTAGTTATCGTGAAAACAATTTTATAGGGAAGAATCTATCGTTTTTCCCACACATATATATATATATATATATATATATATATATATATATATATATATATATATATATATATATATATATACATGTATACATATGCATAACTGTTTGCATATGCTTGTTTGTGAAGTAGACATAATTTAATTTATCTCCCATTGTAATCTCAGAAGCATTCAATACTGTTTGACATTGAAATAATTCTTCCCTGTGACATATACTCCCATTTTAATAAGGGTTGATTTGCCATGAGTGGATGTAACAAATAGACTTACACTATAATATACAGAAATTCTATTCTTTAAAGCCCTTTCTCTTAATCAAGATTCCGTAATAATATGATTCCCTTTATTATGCTTGAATTTTTATGTTTGTTCGATAGTATAGTTTCATCACCTTCATTCTTACAGTTACAACGTGTGACCCGTTATTCTCGCGTTATGACTAATAAATGTCTGTTGTGTTCAGTAACTTTCAGCGAATTTTGCGCAGAATATTTCATTGAAACCAAGGGACTTGTTTGTTCGATAGTATACTTTCATGTTGGTTCTTACAGTCACAACGTGTGGTTTGCTATACCCGCGTCACGACTGATAGATGTTTGTTGTATCCGTAACTCTTTGCGAATTATGCGCAGAACCCATCACTGAAACGTAGGGACTTGCTTTCAATGAAGGATTCCTCATACAGGGAATGTCTTGATATTAATCATTTTCCCACATGTAAGGTCACCTGAAAGAAGAATATCTACAAATTGACTGATTCACGAACTGAAATTACTCTCTCCAGTTAAACTACAGCACATTAATATAGAGACAATTAAATATGGGAAATTACTGTTAAATAGACAACGGAAATTAGAAGTGTTACACCTAAGAGTCACTTTCGGTTGAATATATCACTATATGCTCCACATACATTTTCCAGTCGTTAGACTGCGGCCCTACTTGCAGAATTTTAGCCTGGTACTTATTCTATCGGTGATTTTTGCCGAACTGTTAAGTGTACGCAAAAACACACCAAAACCGGTTGCCATATATATATATGGGGAAGGGGTTTGTGTTTGTCCCCGCTTGGCAACCGGTTTTGGTGTGTTTTTGCGTACACTTAACAGTTCGGCAAAAATCACCGATAGAATAAGTACCAGGCTAAAATTCTGCAAGTAGGGCCGCAGTCTAACGACTGGAAAATGTATGTGGAGCATATATATATATATATATATATATATATATATATATATTTGGGTGTGTGTGTGTGTGTGTGTGTGTGTGTGTGTGTGTGTGTGTGTGTGTGTGTGTGTCTGGTTTTTTTTTTCAGTTTCTGTCTACTGAATCCACTCACAAGGCTTTGATATTGTAGAAGACACTTCTGCGACTGAACCCGGAACGATATGGTTGGAAAGTAAACTTCTTGACTCACAGCCCACGCTTGCTCTTCTGTCATACCAATTTCGATTTTACCTTAAATAATGCCGCTCTCATGATTCTTATAATCTGCTGCGTTAGGGAAAGCCGGTTATGGATAAATTTGAGTTGTGATATCACTATTGCTAGAATAGCTTTATGATAATCCAGTATTAAAGTGCGAATATATGGAGAAATAATGAATATTTATAGTTTTATGTGGCTAAATTAGAATTTGTAATTAAGGAATTTCTTTTGCAAGGAAATCATTTAAAATCTACAGCACAATCAGTGACACTGCGCATTATATTATTTGCTGTTCACCTTCGAAAACATTTTGTCTTGAAATAGATGTAATTTCAATTTTTAAGCAGAAATAATGTATGTGTCACATTCTTTATGTTATATTGCATTAAGCAGAACCAAATATACCTTAAATTATATAATTTAAGATCCTTAAAACATTTATTAATAACTCATTAATTTATATTTCGAAGATAACAGCGATATTTTCATTTGCAAAACTAGAAATAAATCTGCTGAATCTAGTCTATTTTAAATGTATCATTTACAAATATATACAACAACAAAAAATTAAATATATTGCCTTATGAAAACACGATCTAAACAGATTATTAATTTCTGAATAAATACAAAATTTCGAAATCTTTTAATCGTTATTTTAAGAAGTTTAACCATTGTGTAAGACATGCGAGATGTTGTTAACCATTCTCCCTGCCATTCGTTTTTATATATTTCTCCCTTTTTTTTCTTTCCTACCTTCCGTCTTCCCATTCCCTCTGTTCAGTCTCTATACAATTCTATAGAAGGCTTTACAAATATGTTCATACAAAGCAGCATGCTTTGATGTGTAAGTATTTCGTCTAATTTCTTAAAGCGACTTTTATTGTTTTATCCATTTGAATTTATACGGGTATTATCTAATGTGTGTGAAATAACGTTGGCCTCTGAAGAAGTGTTTGCCAACCCAAAACACTTAGCTCTTGTGTGATCCATCTATCTGCCTACCCGTCTTTATTTATTTTACTCTGTCTGTCTATCTAACTGTCTGTCTGTCTACTTCTGCATGCATCTCTCTCTCTCTCTCTGTCTCTCTCTCTCTCTGTCTCTCTCTCTCTCTGTCTCTCTCTCTCTGTCTGTCTGTCTCTCTCTCTCTCTCTCTATCTCTCTCTCTGTCTCTCTTTGTCTCTCTCTCAGTCTCTCTCTCTGTCTCTCTCTCTCTCTCTGTCTCTGTGTGTGTGTGTGTGTGTGTGTGTATCTCTGTCTCTGTCTCTGTCTCTGTCTCTCTCTCTCTCTCTGTCTCACTCTCTCTCTGTGTCTCTGTCTCTCTGTGTCTCTGTGTCTCTCTGTCTCTGTCTCTCTGTCTCTCTCTGTCTCTGTCTCTCTATCTCTCTGTCTCTCTCTGTCTCTCTCTGCTGTCTCTGTCTCTCTCTCTCCCCCTGTCTCTCTGTCTGTCTGTCTGTCTGTCTCTCTGTATTTGCATTCATACGAATATACACATACACATATATACATATATTCATATACAAAAATGGATGTCTCTATGTATACAAACATACTTGCATAAATACGCGGGTACATACATACATACATACATACGTACATACATACAAATAGACACAAAACTCCACACACATGTATTACACATACCTGCAAACATACATTCATAGGCTTACATATACACACAAACGCACACGCTCACTCATATATATATATATCTCATAAACTGACAAGGTGGGTTGAGTTTAACCCTAAGCCACCCATATAATTTGTAGTCTATATATATATATATATCAACAAACAAAAAGGGGTTGATAAGGGATATTGATCCTGACTAAAAACCTCTTACGCTCTTTGTAGATAAAAATACACCAGGCTGACAAAACAAACTTGTTATCGGTATAATAGTACTCTCAGTAATCCGAAGTCGAAGTTTATCACCAGTCAAATTTGTAAATCCATTACCCAGTTAAGATGTGTGTGTGTGTGTGTGTGTGTGTGTGTGTGTGTGTGTGTGGTGATGCAAACAGGAAAAGATAGAACTCAAAATATGAGTTAACACCATTCCCGAAATTACTGACCTTGGGCCCAAATTTAGCAGAAGTATCAGAGTGATTCAAGGCCCGAGTGCTTTGTGCGCTGTTACTTCTGCGCGTGCGCATTGGCACGTCATATTTCAGCGTTTCTTTTGAATTAAGAATTAAGAAGAGATCTTATGACGTTGCGGAGTATTTAATTCATTGAAACTGAATTCCTTTATCGCGACTCGATTTTTACTCGAAACGGACATTCAGAAATAGGTGCATATACATGTGTGCGTCTGTATCTATCTATCTATCTATCTATCTATCTATCTATCTATCTATCTATCTATCTATCTGTCTGGCTGTCTGTCCCTCTCTCTCTTTTTCTCTCTCTCTCTCTTTCTATCTCTCTCTGTCTCTCTTTCTGTCTCTCTCTCTGTCTCTCCCTGTATGCACGTAGAATGCATACTCAGATTGGGATACTAGAAGTGGTAAAGTAATTAGAGTAATTTATTTTGTAAATCGCAGTGAATACCTTATGTGAAACACTGCATTTTTGGCTGGTGGAGCCAGTCTACTACTATCTTCTTTTGAAGAGTACTGTTGATTTGATTTCTTAGCAAAACCAAAGCCAAAATATTGGCTGGGCGTTGTATGTGATTTAAAGCAATAACGTATATATGTTTGTGTGTGTATATATATAATCCTATTGTTTACATCCATTTGCTATAAAACAGTTTTTCATTAAAGCCAAAGATTACTCAACACTATATGTAGCGTACATATTATAGTATTACAAAAGTGGTGGTAGTGAGCTTCAAGCTTCGGCCCGCTAACATCCATCGGACATTCCAAAATCTATTTCTTGATTTCTCGCCAAAAGAGGACGAACCAGCTTCGAAACTAGAGCCAAAACACCTCCACTGGAATGTTAACTACGTCAATAGGGCAGGTGTGCATGTTTGTATGTATATGTTTGTGTGTATATGTGTATTTGGAGTCAGAATATATGCTGATTTTTATATTGTATTATATATATATATATATATATATATATAGACACTCACACACACACATCTCTCTATATATGACAGGATTCTTTCAGTTTCTGTCTACCAAATCAACTGTCAAGACTTTGGCGGCCCGAGTCTATAGTAGAAGACCCTGCCGAAGGTGATACGCAGTGGTAGTGAATCCGGAAGCATGTGGTTGGGAAGGCAATGTTCCTGCTACCCGGGGACGTTGTATATATATATATATATATATATACAAATATATATGTGTGTGTGTATATATATACTTTTATTCTTTTCAGTGTTTCAGCTTTAAAGCTGCAGTCATGTTGGGGCACCACCCTGTGCTACACCACTATTTGAAACCTCCTCTGATATGTGGAATTTGGTGAATGAGGGAATTGGATGCTTCAGCCCTCATCTGTGTTTCTTGCCGTGAGATAAGCTCATCTGGAACCCTTGACAGCAGGAGATCCAGTTTTGTTTTGAAGACACATACATCCACGCTATGCCGGTCTTTTAGGCATTTTTTGAGAACTGTGGGCCCTTGAAACCCAAACTGATGATGCTAGGATCTTTGACACTATGCAGTGGCACTCCGTTCTGCTGTTTGTTTAATTTTCAATTCCATAGTTTGGTGCAAGGCCTTCCACGATTTTCCAGACGTATATCACTGCATATCTTTCCCGTCTGCGTTCTAGGGAGAACAGTTTTAACTCTTTCTGGCTTTCCCAGCAGCTGTTATGTTGTATTGAGACGATTTTCTTTGTGTAGTTTTGTTGGATTTCTTTCAGATCCGCCGTTAACGCACGCACACACACACACACACACACACACACACACACACACACACACACACACACACACACACACACACATACACACACACACACACACACACACACACACATATAAACAAAATACACTGATCTACGTAATACTCATTCTGATAGTCACATGACTAGACATGTGCATATATACTTATGATAAACCATTCGAAAGCTCTATTTATTTTCACAATTCCATTGCTGAGATTTTCTGATTAGTTTTGTCTTTCTTCGTTCCGAAAACCCTAATTCGTCAAGAATGGTGCTAAGGATTACGGATATCAATCTAAACTTGTATTCCTGATTATTTAAATCTTTCAATACCTCAGCATAGGTGCTTTCTTCTTGCTGCTCTTTCAGCTTTACGCTGACGTCGCTATGTATGTCTTTCTGTCAGTGATTGCATGTGTGTGTTTCTGTGTGTGTATGTGTGCGTGCATGCGTGTGTGTATGTGTGTGTGTGTGAGTGTGTGTGTGTGTGAGTGGGTTTGTGTGCGTGTTCCTGTCTCTGTGCTATTTCTACTATTAATTATTTCAAGTCTTCCTGCAAGGAAAAAAGCTGTTTACTAATAAAGATAACGAGCTCTGTCGTTGAAATGCATATATATATTGTGTATACATATGTATGTATGTATGTATGTATGTATGTATGCATGTATGTATGTATGTATGTATGCATGCATGTATGTATGTATGTATTTATGTATGTATGTATGTATGTATGTATGTATGTATGTATGTATATGTGTACACGAGTGTTTGTGTCTTTATGTGCGAATGTATGGATTCGTGTGCATGTCTGTGTATATATTCATATACATGTTTGTGATTGTGTACCTTTGTTTATGGAACGGGGAGGCCAATGTAATATTTCTTGTGGGAATTATTTTGCTTTCATCAAAATGTTGACAGAAGTTAATTGAAAAACTTAGGAGTTTTAAAACAGAACACAAACATGCGTATATGTTTCAACGAAATACATGCGTAAAAGTACACTCACACATGTATGTATGTATGTATGTATGTATGTATGTATGTATATATATATATATATATATATATATATATATATATATATATATATATATATATATATATACATATATATATATATACATATATATATATATATATATATATACATATATATATATATATATATATATATATATATATATATATATATATGTATATATATATATATATATATATATATATATATATATATATATATATATATATATATATATATATATATATATATATATATATATATATGTATATATATATATATATATATATATATATATATATATATATATACACATTAACACAGACGTATATATTGCATGAATGCGTGTATACATGTGAGTAATTATTTATATTATATATAAAAGAAGATTAATTAAAAGCAGTGAAAATAATACAGAAAATCAGTAAAATTAATGAATATATGTATGTAATGAATTACACACCCACACATATTTAGTCGTACATACATATACGTGAACATAATCGTGTGTATAGAGTGATAAGCATATACATAGATATGTATGTGTGTGTGTGTATATACATATACATACATATATATATATGTATATATATATATATATATATATATATATATATATATATATATATATATATATTATATATATATATATATATATAATCATATATATATATATATGTGTGTGTGTATGTATGTATATATATATATATATATATATATATATATATATATATATATATATACACACATATATACATGCACTTACATCTACCCTCACATGTTTTTAGGTATGTATATGTGGACACATTACGCTAATATTGAACGTAGATGCTCGCATAATTCACATCAACTAACGCAAGCTGTATTCTACATTTAACTATCCACCAAGGAATCTTCTTTACCAAATCAAAATAATTTCCTATAAATCTTGTATTATGTGCAGACACCGAACACATAAATCATAGTAATTTAAGTATAAAATGAACTACCTATGAAATTTGAACTGAATACCAATTAGATATAAAGCCAATCAGTAATGTAACGAGTGTGGGGCTTTGTTGCTGTTAATTGTATCAATGATATAAATCTAGCTTTGTTTTTATTCAGTTCGACAAGGTTCGAGCGGTCGTGTTCTAGAAATTTCCTCGAACAATTCTTAGAGTCCTGCATGACGAAAGGGACTGACTTCTGTATAAACATGAACACCAAAAAATCGCTGTTACTTTATGACCATTTCTACTGAGATAAGAAGTATCTATGAAGAACTTTGACAGCACAGTGAAGTCGATTCTGAGTGATGTTAAAACTATATATACTTAGAAGTAAAGTGAAGGAACCAAACATCGGCATTTATAGAGACGATGGATTCGTTGTAATAAGCATCAAGAATAAATTTTACATGGATATATTTGAACTGTAACTCTGTTAAACCTCTTCTTCCTCCAAGCCTCATCCCACTACACCACTTTCTCACCACAACTTAGGTGACAGGAACCAGGAAGTTTGACAATTTTGATACCCAAGTATTTGCAACTGGTCACATTTTTGTCCTCTTACCGTTGTCCCCTTCACTACTGTTACCTTTCCTTTTCCACCACTTTGATCTCCCTACCAATTTCTCTCTTACTCTTTCTGTTCCACTCACGTTACCTGACGCTACGATGAGAACTGCAGCTACATTAGAATTTAAGCACCCTCGCTAGCATCCACAAGACAGTTACGTTCGTAGTTGCACAATAAAAATAATTTAAATGATACGCCATAGTGAGCAGCAATTCGAGGGAAGAGAAATTTTGCAATGGACCGCAGTTGGCGTGATCCACAAAATGGTTATGGATGCTAAGCAACGCACCGGAAGGTTTACCACACAAGACACAGCCATGATTACCGCCATTTACAGGGCCAAATGAACTTCTGACCACAGAAACTTAACGTCCCCTAAGGGAATGGAGATGCAACCCGTGAACTACCACGCAACATTACCATCATAGATTCCTGACACTAGCCATAACAACACGCCTGCACACAGCCTCCTTTTGATATTTCATATTTCAGGACATAAATTTCCAGGAAATTCTTCGATATCTAATACAATATCAGGATCACTGTACCAGATAATTCGTGGTTAGCCAGCGTGCCGAGGATGTTATATCTGCACACGCATATCTGCTTCATTGCTGCATGTTGAACACCTACATACACTTATGCATCCCTCTAAAGCACAGAGAATGAGAATAACAGCTCAGGATAGCATCTGAGCATTGCATTTCATCTATTATTTCTCCTCTGTGTATTCTTTCAAATCATTTACCATTTCTCCTTTTCAACATCAATATTAGTGAGTGACAGGATACTTCTGCCATGTTTCTTCAACTAATCTCGAAGCAACTCCAAACTGATCCATGAAAAAATATATACATATCTATAACAATAAGAAAATGGAGGGGAATAATAGGTGGTATTCATCAACTTGCAGACATTGTATTATGTCAGTTTACTTATTTATTGGTTTATAAAAGGACAATAATAACAATATACAAACACATGTGACATATTATATCATATCAGTAATTATAAAAACGACATATATATATATATATATATATATATATATATATATATATATTATTTTATTTATGTACCCTTTTAAAACCTAGCCAGGCTCATGGGCTCGATTTCCCGGTTTCTATGGCGTATGTGTCCCCCCACCCCGCAGCTGGACGGGACGCCAGTCGATCGCAGCTTTACTCAAGAAACAGGAAAAAAGAGTGAGAGAAAGAGTACAACAGAGATCGCTACCACCCCCACCGGAGCCGCGTGGAGCTTTAGGTGTTT